>NW_009626015.1:42891-74676 GCF_000690535.1 Cariama cristata | reverse complement strand
CAACAAAGACCCCCCCCCCCCCCCCCCCCCCCCAAAAAAAAAAAAACCACACAACAACCAACAAAACAAAAACCAAACCAAAAAAACCAAGAGTATCTACAAATCAAAGAATGTATTATAAAAACTCTTCTTACTACTAGCTGTTTATTCAATTAATGGGATTAGAATCTAAATATCAGTTTAAAGACTTAATTGCAAACCTCTTAAACTTTATTGCCAACCTTTTGGGGACCAGGTTAAATTCTGGAAACCTCTTCTGTATCCAGGGGCAAACAGGTAGAAGGGGGCAAAGAGCAACAGGCTGGGATTTTTAGTGTGACCTGGTTGCATGAATAGTAGCAGAGGCACATGAATCCAATTCAGAAAAACAGGCAATTGAAGTCAACAAAACCAGTTTCTACCAGTGCTAGCTACAGAAAGATATGAGTCCGCTCTTCATGGTTTGTATGACTGTGACTTCTTAAAGTGGGTGGCCTACATGGGAGATGAAGTTACAAAGGTGGTGTTCAGCACATCCTAAAAGTAGACACTTCTGAGATGGAAAGCCATTTAAGCGTAGCATTTCAAGGTATTCATCATTCCTCAGGGCACTGATATTATAATGGTAAAATACTGTATAGATGCAGCTGGATCTGTATCTCATACAGAAAAAAGCAGAGGTCCTGATTCAACAAATACTTATTAATAAGTATAAGGCTTATTGATCTGAGGGTTTTCCTGTGGACCAGCCTACTGCAGAAACACAGAGCTAGTGCTAAGCATCATAAGGCTGTTAGGTTTTTAGCTGTTACATAAAATAATGAGCCTAGGAAAGACAAGTAGCATTAATAGTACATACAAAAATAATAATGACCCCTTGGGATAGAAAGAGGAAGAGACTAGCCCCTCTTGTATTTGCATGGAATATTGCAGGCTTTCATGTCCTCTAGCCACTGTTTGAAGGGGTTTCCAGATGCCTATTAATATAGGTCCCTTGAATGGGACCTAATTCCCCCCTCACTTCTTTTTTGTAGCTGCTAAAACTACTCATGGTATAAAAGCAGTTTATAGTAAATCATATTGTTGCCTTTAAAACTTTTAGATCTCTGTGAGATCAGCAAGGCTTGACACTTTTGTTTTTCTGTTTGTGTGTAAAGTAAAACCATCACTGTATGAAGTGTGTACCCAACATAACAAAGGATCTCTAGAAAAATAAAATCAAGTCAGATTTGTGAATAACAGCTCGGGTTTTAAAAACTTTTGAAAATATCTGAGTCATCCTTAGTTTTGCTTGTCAAATTACTGGTACATGGAGGACGTTAATGATTATATTTCTTATGCATTTGCTCTATTTTCTCCAGCCATTTAATTTGTTCTGTCACTTCTTTGGCTTTTGTTACATTTTATGTCTTTCATTCTTTCTTTCCAACTTTATGGCCAACTAAAACATTAGATTTTTACTGTGGAGATCTAGCACAGATGGCTCAAATCCTGGGCTCAGCACATGGCTGGAAGGCATGTAGAGAGGGCTGAGCTGAGGAAGTCTCGCTCTCAGGCAACAGAGCATTTGCTTCGCGGAAGATTCTTCCTCCATCTGGCCTTATGCAGTCCTAGCCCTTTTCCTCAGATATGGGGAGAGCAAGACAGGAAGCTGAGCCTTCCCAGCTGTATTTTTCCTTTCTTGGATATGCTGCCTCTTCACTTATGCCAGTACAAAGTGCAATGTCTTTCCTACCCTTCTACAAGGGAACTTAATCGGTTCTGATGAGAACCTCTTAATGACAGGGGAAGGGATGGGGACTGTATTTCTGTGTCTTTTAGTATCAAATGCTTGTGAATAAAGCTTGCAGGTTCAGCCCTCTGGCAGAGGAAGGTACCTGTACATTAAGTTAAGTTACCACCTTTTCTAGCACATACAAGGCAAGGTCCAATCAAAGGCAGCAAGGAGAACTTTACACGGGGCACTTGTGTTTTGTAAAAAACCATTTCTGTTTCATGATATGGATTCAAAACAAAACAAAACCACAAACAAAAAACCAACCCTCACATACCTTAATTTAAAATCACAGTATTCATACTGCTTTTTGTACTGGAAGGTTGTTTATTTTGTGAAGCAAGCCACTGAAACAGAGTCCTGTTGAGGACGGGAGGAAAGATGTTTGCTTTTTTGCTGCAATTTTGCCTGCTGTTCTCAGTTATTATCTGCAAAGTTGTGAAATTCAGTTAAATCATTTTAGTCATCTCTTGGCTGCAGGAAATGTGTAACTAGGAGATATAAAGAATTATGAATTTATTGAAGAGTTAAGTATCAGCCATGTGAATGTTATGTTTTTATACAATTCTGCTGCGTTTATTGCAGCCAGAAATACACTCAGTTTTATAGGGGTCACAGAGAGATTGATTAATATTTCTTTAAATATTAAGTCAAAGAATGCAAGAGGGTACTGAGGAGTTTCTAAAAGAGCATAGCTCCAAGAAATACTGTTCAAACTTATTTCTACTTTGACACACTGAAATCTTGTTGAAATCACTGGGCGTTTTCTCTTCCATAGACTCATGCAGGAAATGTACTGAACTAGGTTCTCAGCACATTCCCAAGTTTTGTCTGAGAAAACACCAAAATTCCCTTGAAAGCACCCACCCATTATTTTTCTTGGTAAGATTTTGAGGGAAATATTTTAAAATAAAGAACTCAACTGTTCAGAACTGGAAAAAGTTTTTTTTTGGAGGGCGGGGTAGGTGTAGGTTCTTCTGCTCCCTGCATGGCTGACCTAGCTGCAGTTATAAAATGCCAATACGTGGCACCAACTTTTGCCAGTAAGCTGTTTGGAAAAAATTAAGAGGAAATATGCTCTTTTGGGAAAAACAAACAAAGCAAAATGCAGCTGTGCATAACATTATAATGCCTCAGAATTTAAATACGAGATCAAAGTCCTGCTCCTGTCCTTGCATTGTTCAAATGCTATTGTTATTACAAATGGTGGAGTAAATGAAGCAAACAGCTATGGGCAGTTGTTAGTATGTAAGTTATATTTGGCATTTATGTAACTCTTACTCTGCATGCTGGGTGCTCTCTACCACATGTCTGTCGAAGACATAACAAAGTGTCCTGTGACAGGCTCAGTTTAAGGCTATTTGTACCACCCACCGTTTGTCTCTGTCCCTGTGCAGTAACATGCAGCCCCCCAGTTTTTGCCAGAGTGGTACCCTGAGCACAGTTCGATCCCACAAATAGCTGCACTGGCACAACTCCGGGTGTGGACCAGTAGTTAGTCAAAAACAAGCAGGGGAGGAAGGCACTTTTCACTTTTTCTAGGCCATTAAGCTTTTTTAGCTACCCAGTGTTTCATGGTATGAAACAACAACCTGAGAAAATGATCTCATAATCATGTTAATCATTAATGATGTTCACAGTTGCATTTAAATCAAAATGAAGTCCATGCCAAGCATAAATCCCACTTGAAGGGCAGATGTAGATCTTGAGCAGCTGAGAGCCTTCTGCTGGCCTCCTGTCTCTACAGGAACTGCAGCACTGGCAGCAGCCAAAAGAGACGGTTCGCGTACGGCAGTAAATCAGTCAACAATGATTCAGTCGATAACCTTTTGAGAAAATACTGTGGGACAAAAATATATAGTTTCAGTAAATGGCATTGCACAAATATCCATTATCCATACATTACACAGGCTTACCAGCCCGTACTTGGAGGACTGCAGATGAATTTAGCCTGACCTGTAGACAATAGATTCTGCTCTTTTAGTGGGTTGGATAATAATATAATGGGAAAAATGTCATTTAACGGTAAGCATATGTTCAGAGTCGTACATGTAAAAAGTATTGTATGTATCTGGAAAGCAATAAATTGGAAGCACTCTGAAAGTATGATTGTCAAAGAGTGAGTCTGAAATGTGAACTTCCAGCCACTTTTCCCTTAAATACTGAGAACGTTTTTCCTCTTTTGTTCTTCTTTCTCTTTTTGGTGATTTTTAATGCTTCCATGAATTTCAGATGAAGTCTGCTTAAGTGGTAGACAGGTGTAACTTATCAGGGGACAAATGGGGAATAGCACAATCATTAATCACAAAGCAGAAGCCCTGGGCATGGAGTCAAAGTGCATTGTCTGCCAAACAGTTTTCTACGGATTACTTGATAATGATATTAAGATTGATCACACAGTACTGATCTTTTAGGTGATGTGAGCTGACCTACTTTAAAAGGGGGTTAATTTGCAATTTCACTGTAGCAAATAGAGATGTTGGCTTGTGTAATGTAATTTACTAATAGGATTCAAAACATGCACAACCTTAACCCTATTTTGGGAAGAAAGTATGATCAATTCACTTTGTCAGTCATCTTTTCTACAGGGAAGGATCATTTTTGCAAAGATCAGGTTTTCAGACATTATTATTACTACACTGAGAAATATATTGCAAACGAGAAAGGTGTAAAGACCTGCTACACTAAACAACACACTATAAAACAATGTCTGATCTAACCCACTCCCCAATCTAAATAGGCAAAGAAGTTGGAGAAGAAATTATTATCAATCCTTCTTTACAGATGAAGCATGGAGGCATAGAGAGCTGGTTCCACAAAGTAGTTTCAGCTCTGCAGCCCAACTTTTGTCTGCCCTTCTGGAACGCGGAGGAAGAGCTGGGCTTCAAAGCACTGTAGTAAGTGAAGTAAGCAACTCTATGGGACACACCATGCAGGCAATAGCCGTGCGGTGGCATTGTGTTTCTGGGCTGACCTGCCTGCCGTGTATCACACCAGCCCACCTGGAGCCGCGCATCTTTTCACAGTTGTGCTTCTCTGTAGTCGTCCTGTGCTCAAGGCATGTTTTCTGAGTTACAGTAGAGCTGCCCAAACAAGAAGGGCAGAGTGGGTCCAGTGACAGTAGCAAGGGTGAGGCACGACTCCCGATGACCAGACAAGCCTGTCGCCCCAGGGCACCTCCAAGGCCAGCATGGTGCAAGAGCAGCCACAGCAAAGCTCAGGCAAGGACCCAAGGCAAGGGCTGAGTTTGCATGCAGCTCCCTGGCTGGTGAACCCGCAGGTACTTATAGGGGTGCGTACACCTGGGCATCCCAGGGGAGGTTCATCAGGGTAATTAGAGCCTGCTGGTGTACACTGAGATTCATTATAAAGCTGTCTAGTTTATCCATATATGGTTCTTTGTGAAGAGAGGAAGATGAGTGTCTCTATCTGACTAACAATAAGAGGATGTCCTTCCTGCCAAATCATAAGTCCCTGCTACAATGCATGGTGGGCTGTAAATATTAACGATGGGCAAAGCAGTACATGTTCTCTTAAATGAATTTATTGAAATATCTGAACAATTTTAGCATACACTAAATCAGAAACATGATATGGAAAATTTTAGATTAAGACTCAAAATACATTATATGATTAAAAACTAGATTTTTAAGAAGGAAAGTGTTAAGGAGAAGATGTTGATGTTAATTTCTAGTAGTCATAGCAACCCAGTTCTTGCTTTTGTAACATTCTGGTCTTTTGGGATATGAGGGGAGCGAAGAGGAAACAGATTTTGTTGTTTCACAAGTGAAGTTTGCTCTGCTGAGACTGTGCTGTGTTCTAGCTTTTCTGTAGTCATATCACCCCGTATCCAGTTACTTTAACATAATCATTTCATGCCAGTTCAGGGAAGACAATAGACCTAAAGGAGCAGTTTGAAAATTGGGGGTTGAGCAATCAGTTCCCTGCTGTTATTTATGGGATCAACTCGGAAGGGCCTGGCTCTTCCAAAACATTCATTGAGAGATTTCAGATGCCTAAATTGTTGTTGCAGGTATGTTCTGTGGCCCATGTACCTGAAGCTTAAGTATTGCAATGCTGATGATTTTAACAGTTAAATTTCTTCTTTGGATCTATACCAAAGTGATTTCACTCCAAAATACTTTCTGAATTAAAAGAGAAATCTTGCTCTCAAAAGATGGTGATTTTTTTTTTTTTTTCAGAGAGCACGCGGAGTCTGTTCCAAGTTCGACCTATGTTCAGTTAGTGCCTGAAGAACTGACCTGACTTCCTAGAGCCCTGTTGGTTGCAGCAGCCCGTCGTCTTTTACAGGCACCCTCCGACCCGCTCGCTGTTATCTGTTGGTGCTTGGCGGGTCTGGATTTGTGCAGGTGAGCCTGATAGCATTTTGCAGCACGTCTACCTTTGTAGCTCCTTTAAAGTCAGAAGCACTCTGCTGATTTATGGGAAGCTCTGCTTGCTCCTGTTCCTCACCTTGCTCCCTCGCCCAGCCCTGGGCCTGAGCCCTGCGCTGGAGCTCGGGTGGCTTGGGAAGAGCAAAGCGTCCGGGTTTGCAACCTGCTCTCGTGCTGCTGCCCGCAGACATGGGGGAGGCGTCTCGGACGGGGACTCCAGCCCGGTCTGGATGCAGAGGTGATGGGTTCTCTTTCTTCACGTTTCTTTCTTTTGGAAATAGCTTCAAGCAATTAATTGAAGGAACTCAAAAAATTAATTGAAATTAATTTTCCTGGAATTAATGAACCGCAAAAACAAACACCCTCTGCCTCAGCTGGAGGTGTGTTCTGTATGATCAGCTCTGTTTTCTTTTTCTGTATTTTTTCTTTTTAATTATAAATAGAAAACAAAAAGATCACTGCGGCAGGACAGAAATAACTGAGTTGTCCCCAGATAGAGAAGCTAGTCTGGTTTTGGTCACCATAGAAATGAAAAGCTCTAAAAAATGCATCTGAGAGCAAACTATTTCAGGAAGGCAAACTATTAATTGTGAATGTGTTTAAACATATGAAACAGACGTATAGAAGATAGACGTACCATGCTCCAGGCATGGGTTTCTCTTATATTATTTTAGAATAAATGCTGCACTTCAGCTTCTAGCAATGCAAAAAAGGGTAAACCTATTCCCTATGTGTCCTGTTAGCCCTGTGGTCAGAGACGACTGTGTGGAAGTACAGCTCTGCTCGCAAATTAGTCCTTCAACAACTTTTCCCTTGAAATGTTGCAGGCAGGATGCTCTGTAAGCCAGGGTATACCATAAATTTTCACCTAATGGTCCGAGTAGAAAATGAAAAGAGAAACCTCAGTGAGAAATCTAATATTTTAAAGGAATATTAAACTGGCTGGCAGTTATATTTTACATTTTAAATTCCAAAATGAGTAAATAACCTTTTTTTTTATAATTCATAAAATAAAAATAGTGTTAGAAGTATTCATTGTGTATTGTGTATTCTAATCACCATTGTAAAATTCATACCTTAATTAGTAAAGCAGCGCCTACTGTAAATGAGAATTAGTTTGATAACTGTTACTTGGAATAATATGCGTACCTGTTCTTATTGATAATTGTAATTTTGGGTTTTTTTTTCTAATTGGCAAAAACAGAAAAAATAATATTTAATAATTTATCTTTTATGATAAAGAATTTGAAATGTTCTCCTTTGTTAGGTGACTCACACTAAAAACATTTTCCAAATGACATCAAAATAGGCAAGGCCACTGTTTTCTTGACTTATAAGACTTTTAATTTTGGAATGCACTTTAATGTGAAAAAGGAAAAAAAGCTGTTTTGAAATAGTTAGCTCATGTGAAATCAAACAATAGGTTAAAAATATTTAATTTCAACTGCAGTGAAAATGTTCCTAAATTGGTACTTGCATATGAAGTTTTAAAAGTTCTGTTTAACTCCCAAAAGATTAATTTTCCAGACTTGTTTTCCCTGTTCTGACTCTGAGCCAAAAAACTTTCTGTATTATACCCAGCCGGTAGCATAAGCTAATGTTTTCATTTGTTTTTTCCAAGAAAGACATAAAGCATTTTGAACCTGGGCCTCCTTGTTCTTGAAACCCATTGAACCTAAAATCTTAAAGGTATATTTCTGTCATCAGTCTCTTTTAGATGACACAGCAAATGGCTTTACATGATCTGATCTTGAACAAAAAAGGGCAAACCTACAGCTGTCCCTACGTTGATAGGTTTGTCCTGCTGTTCTGCAGGAGCTGGCCAGCCCTCTTGCTTTAATGCTGCGCTGCAGCCGATGCTGGGGCCAGCGCACACGGTGCCCTTTCTGCTCCCTGCTCTTCGTGAGTTCAGTCGATATTTCTCCAGGTTTCTCACAGAGAGAGAAGTGTGGTACTGTAAAGGTCTGGGGGTTCTGTACTGAAAAATACAAACATGTTATTAAGCAAGCTGTTCAGCTGTGGTGTACAGCGCAGGGATAAGGGTCCCCAGAACAAAGCAGTTTCTCAGCATCCTGGCAAGTGTCACCATGCCCATCGCTCTCCTTACTGCCTCGTTTGATTGTCTGTGTGGCAGTGGTGTTCAGGGGTCACCGAACGAAAGTCACTGCAGGAGCACCTGTCCTAAGCTTGGAATCTGCTGGGGCACAACGCTGCATTTGGTCTAATACAGTTTATTATCACTGGAAGGTGTTCGATGGAATGCGTAATGTGGTGCGTGCCGCAGGTCCTGCTTAAAGGAGGACAGGGAAGTGATGCTGCCTGGCAGCACGCAGCTGGACATGGCTTTGGACATGACTTAAAACTCGTATGAAATAAACATTACTGATGTTCTCTTTTTTTGCATTATTTATGTTAAATTGTAAAGAGTACTTTGCCATTTGTTAATGGTGTGTGGATCATTGTGCATGACACGGTAATTCTTCTTGGATGGCTTTTCACCAAGACAATGCTTTCTAAATGCTTTTCAAGGAGAGAAAAGCTTTCCAGTCCTGTAAGCTACACTTTATATGAGCACAGAAGACATTTTACGTAGGTAGGAGTACTGCATGGTGTAGCTTCCCATTGCACTCAAATCAACCAGGTCAAGGCTGGATCTGCTTTTCTGTGCACAGGCTGACTAATCATTCAGATTTCTTAACAGTTCTAAACCACTGTCACGTGAAAATGCTTATCTTTACATAATGGTGGCGAATAGAATAATGCCACCACAATTACAACAGGTGCTTTACTGTCTTGAGTACGGAAAACTTGACCTAAGGAGACACTGGGCACCAAAATGACTTTTGAGTCACACCAGCCTCAAAACCCCGTGTGTGGTTCTAACCTTGCCTTCAGCCAATGCGTTTTCCTCCGTGCCAGCCCTGCGGGTGGTTTGGGAAGCTTGGCTACAGCCCCAGGCTCAGCTCGGTCCCCAGCCCCTGCACCCCAGCATCAGCGCTCGGGGAGGGGGGCTGCCTTTAAACCCCTTCTCCTTTGCCCTCCCTTGCAGGAGCATTTGAAGCCCTAGGCCCCCTGCCTCCTAACTAAGTGGTTTATTGCCTGGACTGTAGGATTTCTGCAAAGTAGCTGCTTCTGAAGGTTCATAAAAATGCTTTTTCTCTAGGGGAAGGTATAGATGCCTCCCTGGAAGAGCAGTCCACAGCGGTCTGTGGCTTCATGGGCAGAAGATAGATTGTTAGCTCATTTCGCTACCTCCCTCTCGCCCCCCTCGCATCCCATTTCCATCCATTAGCATTTCTGCAGCTAATTAAAGAAGATGGGGACAAGATTCATGCCTCCCTGCGAGGTACCTGGCATGTCTGCAGTGGTAAGGCTCTCGGTGTCAGCAGTCATGAGCGGGCAGATCCAGAGAGGACAACGCTGCCCTACAGCCTGCGCAGGTCCTTGCCAGCAGAGATCCTGCGCACGCAGCCTCCATCGCTTCTTTGGGGTTTGCTCTTTTTTGTTGGACAGGCAGCTGTCTGTGTTGGCTTCCAGTGCCATCTGCTGGGCCCTGGTTTTATTTCTCTAGTAGGTAAAGACATTTCAAGCCTATATATGTACATGCATTGATACCAATATCCCTTTCTGTGCACCGCTGTGTCCTTCAGGAATGACCCATTTAGAGATACTTATTCTCATTCCGGATATTTAAGGTAGGTATAAACTAGAAGTTGAAACGTGTCATAGAAAACTAAACAGAACTATATGTTTGCGAGCAGACAGTACGACAAATACTTGTATTTTCCGTTATTGGAGACTTCTGGGATAAAGCCTAAATGTTTTAATCTTTCTAAACTGTTTAGTTGCTTGTTTGTACTTGGAAGTACTATTCCTGTACTTGTACCTGTGTTTTTTTTTACTGTAAAGGTATAAAAATTGTATTCTCCCATTCATAATATTTTATGCATTTTGAACTCATGATGTAGGCTATTTTCACATTTTTAAATTATAATCCAGACCCCTTCTTTTCTTTTCTAGACACTAGTTTGGCTCCCTCACTGCTCAAGTGGCCTTAAGGATTCTGTAAGTAAAAAACTTCTTTTTTTGTTATTTTTCACTTCTGACTTACTTTGATAATCTATCACAGGAAAGTAATATATAATACTTTAAGGTTTATAGGTGAAGTGTGGGATCTGTTATTTTTTTCAGTTGTTGGCCCAACTCCCTTGCCTCAGTGCTTGTATTGCTAGAACAAAAGTATAAATCCTAACTGTAACCTCATTAGTCTTGTCTGGGGGCGTTATTACGGAGGTTTTGGGGATGCACCACCAGCTACTCCTATGTATGGTCCTCACTCTACCTCCCCAGGAGCTGGGTGATGCTTTTGGGACCTCTCCTTCTGCTGACCTGAGCCCTAAGCTGTTCAGATGCAGGGAAGAGCCACTGGATCTCCATAGGTGATGCTCACTGCCTCCCCAAAGTTGGACGGTGCCACAAGAAAGTCAGCTTTGGGACTTTTCTATTCTGCTACCCCTAACCCTGGTGCTAGTCCTGTCCAGTCTAGTTTTACAGGCAGTACTGGCAGAGCAACTGTGGTTGAGGTACCGGTGCTTTCTGCATAGACTCAATCCTACCACCTTCTCTGTGCTAGTCCCAGCCACTACAGGCACAGGGAGGGGATGGCTTTTTTTGCAGCATCGTCCAGGTCTTTAGGTGGGAAAGTAAGCATTGCTTGGAAAGATTTGGTGATTTAGTCATGTGTCCTGTTTGCTCTCTTTTTCTTTATATACATGCGTGCTCACTCTCTTTTTTCAGATAAAGGGCAGTTTAGGAAAACCTGGTTTGGTACACGCTGTGCTGATTTGGAGTCCTTTCTGCATTTGGGGCGTGGGTGGGTGGGTGAGTGTTTGAGGCCCTTGGTTAATTCCAGTGTGAATGGGTGAGCACCGAGTGTGATTGCTCACCATGTCTGGGCATTCAGTCCCACCTGTTGTGCCTAAGCCCAGAGCTTCCGATACGCCCTAAAAGGCAGGTGTTGTACTGTGCCCTTGACCTTTCCCCGTAGAGCACCATCTCGTCCCATGTCCTGTCGAGTTGGCACTGTTGTGGCTGTGGTGATTGGGATGGCCTGGAGGCTGAGCCCATGAAGTGCACTAAGGCGGTAGCTGGCACAATGGAGGGTGCACACAAAGTTTTTTGGCCTTTCAAAGGCAGTGGGCACTTCTCCGACCGCTGCGGTACGCTCTGTCTGGTGGAGTCGCTAAGAGACGTCTGTCTGAGCCCCTCTGGGCTGCTGCAGTGCTGCTGCTGGTTCAAATGGTGCGGTGAGAAATGCTTATTGTGTTTGGAAACAACCTTTGATCTTTCTTTGAAACTTATATCAAATGTATATTTTGAAAGACCTGTTTGCCATTTGCTAATGAAAAGGATGCAAATTGGGAGTTATAAGAGGCTTCATTTTCTCTGCTTGTGCAAATGTGGTAAGTAGGCAGAAAGGGAGGACTTTCCTGTCTCAGTGTTTGCAAGTTTATTACTGATGGTGGCGTAAACAATGTTTGCTAAGACTTTTATGAAGAAGGTGGGTAGAATGCAGAGCTCCAAGCGTTAGCATTTTAGATATGTTAAGCTATCTAGACCACATGTGCACAATGTCCTTGCCTACTGAGCAGTTAATGTGCCCATCAGTTATGGCACAGACTGTTCTGTCTTTTGGAAACCAGGGGAGACAGAACTCAGTATCATTCAGGTGGCCTGTAATTGCTTTGTTTTGCACAACGCTGCATGAAGTGACTGAGTCCCAAAGTTGAAAGCATTGCAATAAAGATCTTAAATGGGCTTGCGTGTGGAGCAAAGAACACTAAGTGCCTCAAACTTGGTAGCAAGAGATTTTTAAGCACATTTCAATTTACTGGTAAAGGGTTTTTTTCCCCCTAGTAGTTAGTATGCTGCTTCCTAAGTGGAAAAAACATGAAAAAAATTATGTATGTATGCACTGTATACCATATATATATTTGTACACACACACTATAGTTTGCTTTGCAGTTAAGAGAATAGCCATGTGACAATATGGTGTGGCATTAATAACTATATCAGAAATTGAAATGATAGTTGTCAAATAGTCTGCAATGATAGGCTACAGATTTTAGCTAAGAGCTCTGCATAATTTCAGGCTTCTGCTAGTTTTTTCCCACCTCAGAAACTCTGTATCTGTGGCCCTGAGAATGGCAGACACCTCTAGAAGGGGAGTTAATTGATTTACTCATATTACAAATCACGATTGAGGATCTGCTCTGCCCATCATCTTTCTGCCATGCCGGCTATGGTTTAGGTGTGTTGGCCATGTGAAGAAGAGCATGCTAAGTTAGGGCAGGCGTGCCGTCAAGCAGGTCCCAAGCAGTCACTTGGATGACTAACATTTAAAGAGGCCATACGCTCACTGTGCTGACTTAGGCGCTCTGTGACCCCTTCTGAGGAAAAGCTGGTCTGATGCCGATTTGTGGGCAGTGAGATCATGATTGCTGTTCCAGATGTCTTGCCATTTGGTATGCCAGAACATTAAATTGCTCCATAAATTCATGTAGCTTCACATTGTCAGCAGAGAAGGAGTTATTGGTTCACTTGGATACTGTAAATTGTCATTCAGAAAAAAATCTGTCTGTTGGTTACACATGCTGTGCAGGTGCCCAGCTACTTGTCCTGCCAAGCCAGACCGCAGTTACCGGCACTGCAGTGACTGCTCTGGGCAAGCTAGGCAGGCGCAGTGCTGTTGGTCTTATTTGAAGACAAAAGGATTGGCCATTTTTGCTGAAACACCACTATCTGCCTACAAACTAAAGCAGGGATTACAGAAAGGTGAGTTAATCGATCTTTGTGCTTCTAAAAGTGGCTACAAAGATTGAATAATGCTATGGCTGAGCACCTCCAGGGAGCAGCTTGGCAGTTAGCGTTGTCCCTCTCCGAGTTGCCCGGTGTCACCGGAGCAGGGATGCTCCGTCAGCAGGCAGCTCTCTGCAGGTGCCCAGCCCTGCTGGGGTCCCTCATCCTCCTGTTGTACACGCTGACAAACCTGCCTCCAAACAGCCACTTGGAAATACCTAGCGTTTTTCTAGCAAGAGCAAACAGCTAAATGCCAATGGAGTTTTACTTGACCGGACTCTGCCTTCAATTATCGGTAAGCAACTCCCAGCTTTTCAGGCAACTACCTCTAGGTCCCCCTCAGCTTTATTACACTTTAGTTTTAGAGTTTTTTCGTGAGCACACTGATCACTTCTAGCTGGCTGTAAGATATTATAGTTGCATTCCTACAGCAGCAGCTTTGCTGAGTGGCTCCCTGCAACCGCTGTACTTTTCTGTGTGATGATCAGTGCCGTGCTCACACTGGCAGCATACCTAAATAGTCTTCTAGTAGCACGAAATACCAGTTGAAAGTTTCACAAAATCTCTGACTTTTTGAAAGCTCATTTTAAACAATTTTTCCATTCATGTATCACCAGGCTTTAAAATGTGTTCTTTTAAATAGTTTCTCTTTTATTAAAAGTCAACAACAACAGCAACAAAACCCACATGAGAGTAATACAGGGTAATTTGAGTAATGATCCTAAGTTACTCTGTGATTGCTAAAGAACAACAAACTATTTGACAAAAACCTTGCTGCAAATAACTTCTAAGTGGAAGGAATGACTGGTTCTAGTAACGTCCAGCTCACTCCAGATATCCCATTGGCTTGAACAGGAGTAAAATGTAAATAAGAGCATGACTTGACTCCTTATATTGATAAGTGTGTTGGTTTTTTTGGTGTACATAATTGTATTAGTTGAAGAGAATCTCATACAAGTGTAAAATTCATAGTAAAGATGTCTTTATTCCAAAATAATAATAATGTGTTAGCCAGACAGCTACAAAACATCTACACGAGACTTTGGTAAGAAATGTTCATGGTAGCTTTTTCATAATTCCACAGCAAACAAAAACAATGAAGGAAATCTAAAAATGCAATCAAACAAAATTTTGTTTAAATTGTATGCTGCACAGAGACTCCTACTGTACATTTGTTAAGCCCCTAACTTTTCTTTCTTATTATGTGTAAAGCTTCTACAGTTTGTATGTTAGGAAAAAAAAAACAAACCAGACCATACACACAATGCTAAGATCTGATAGTTGAGGTCTACAAAACTGGAGTGACATCTGTGCTTTCGGTTCAGCGGTATTATTCAGGAGATAAGAGAGATAACAGTTCTCATTTTTATTGACTGATAATCAGTGGCTATTACACTACTAGAAAGTTTACAGTAACAATGCAATACTTCTACATATTGTATATCAGAGCTTTTTTTTCTGAATAGAAAATCAACCTCTAATTTTTTCATTTGTTTTTATTCGTGTTTTTTTTTTTTTTTTTTACAAAAATGTAACAAGCTTAAATATTTCTTTTATATCAAGTTAGAAGAAAGACAAATGATTTGTAAAATGTTTCAACAGAAAAACAGTGTGAAAAGCTGAACCTAAGCAGGAATCATCACACATTTCTGACCCAGTGCAATCTACGCTGTCATTGCATGTATTAACAAGATGGGGAAAAAAAGAATTTCCAACATTCATAACTTTAATGAGCCTAAGAGAAATGACTGGAAATCACATTGAACAGCCTCCTAAGAGAAGAAAAAGTATATGGAGAATCAAATTAGTAAAAGCTAAGGTGAAAGGAATGCCAGATCGTTTTAATGGACAATTCTGTGGGCACATTCAGAAAGATGTTGTATATTTCCTACATGCCTAAAGGTGTATTTGGACTATGAGGCCTTTGGCAAAGGGAGTAATTAAAGGACAAAACAGCTTGATGAACTGGAACAAACATGAAAATTAAAATACAACATTGTTTTAATTGATTATTT
The DNA here is from genome assembly GCF_000690535.1 of Cariama cristata. NCBI lineage: Eukaryota > Metazoa > Chordata > Aves > Cariamiformes > Cariamidae > Cariama > Cariama cristata. The sequence continues at coordinate 59,656 of NW_009626015.1, read as the reverse complement.
GCAGAAACAGGCACAGTTTTCCAAGATTAGCTTGAACAAGTGGTAAGGGTTAATGAGAGAAAATATAGTCATAGCATTTGTTTTCCATTCAGGAAAAACTTTCTTCTTTTGCTCCCTCGGCCCCAAGCTCTCATAGATCCAAGCCTACAAAACCCACTCTGTCAGACCTTTCATAGTCAAAGGTTATTTTTTTGAACGATTTGCCTCAGCTGGGATAGCCTCAGCAAAAGCAGCTCACAAAGGTAGGTGGTGCGTGGGTCTTGATCGCATATGTGGCTCTGCCCTGGCTGAGCGCCTGGCATTAATCGCTGTAGCCCTTCTCCGCAGCCATCTGTTTCTTCACCTGAAATATGCTCAGCTGGTCATTCCTTCATTATCTGTATCGTTCCACTGTTTTTTTTTTTTGTTGGGGTTTTTTTTTTGGTCATAAAAGGGTAATGTGCAAGGTAAGGTCATAAATACATTACTTAGGGACAGTCTTGCTACTACACTGTAATGACAGTGCTATAGAGACATAAACTGCAGAATTTTTCAACAGGCACAAGGAGGCAAACTATCTGAATTAATATTATTAAATGAGCCAAGCTGTGCAAAATGTAAAATGTTTGGTTTTAGCATTAAACCTTGTTGTGTCCTTTTTTTGTCCTGGTTTGGTTCCCTGTGGGCTTGCACCCATTTCATTTGGCAGCGGCGGGAGAGGCTTAATGCTGCGGTTGGTTCTGTTATATCCCTGGCCCTCCCTTCATTCCAGATCTAAAAAAAGCAGTAAAATACCTTGAGGGTGTGGGATGCGACAGCTGTGGAAGTCCTGAGCAGACCTTGCAGTGTTCAGTGGAGAAAGGATGATGAAAAGCCCTACAGTGTAATGCAACCAACCTGTCTCGCCCGTTCAGGTACAGCCAGGTAATGAGAGGATTCCCAGGGTAGTGATGGTGAAGTTGAACAGTGGGTTGTGGTTCACATCAAATGTGGACACTTAAAACCCGGGGGTCAGGTTCTCAGGATTGTGACCAAGTGTTAAGGAAGCGAGTAAATTACTTAAGGCTGGTTTAAAGAGATTATAAAATAATTTTTTCTCCATTCATTTCTCTCAAGCTTATTTTAAGAGTCAGCATCAATAGTCTTTATTTTCAGTGCATTGTTATTACTTATGTAGAGACATAGGTGTATGCTGCCTTTCTGGGACCAAAAGATAACCCGTCACCTCCACCTCTCATCTTTAATGTTCCATTGTTAAACTTACAGGACAGTATTTTATTCCAACAGCAAGTGAAGTCCAAGGTCTCGCTGGTCCTACAGCTGATTACGCATACGGATGAGAGATAGTGTGAAATAGCAATTAGAATGGTGAAGAGCTATTTTCTGATCTCAGGCAGTTTGTTGATCACTAAAGTGGTCAGGGAAGACATTTAGCCTGCCTAGTATGTCTAGAAATGAGTAATTCTCACAAATTTAGCAATTTTTAGATCCTGCTTTTCTCTGAGTAAAAACCCATAATGACACTGCTGTAATTATATACTTGTGTCAATCTGTAATTAATATTTTAAGAGGCTGTCACTATCATTTCAGAGGCTCCCTTCCCTTTGTTTGTTATAAGGGATGCATGAGAAACTGGCTCATCTTTTCTCTACCGTGTTTATTATAGTATAAACCTCTTTCTCTCTTTGCCTGTGATTAACATCCTCACAAAACTGAATCTAATTTTTTTAGTGTGTCTCATGTGCAAGTCTTTCCGTGACACAGCTGTTGTGACTCTTTATGTTTGGACCAATGTCTATTAGTTCTATGTTCATTTTCAGAGGCAGCAGAAAGACCTAATATAAGAATACGTCATCTAAACATATTATGACATTCATAGGTTTTCTTTGTATGCTGTTTTGACTGTGACTATGTAGTTGGCAGACATCACTATTGAGCTGCACAAACAATTTCCTTTTTAAGTTTTAAAGAAACAAAGACTATTTTTCCTGGACTGTAGCATCCATGTGAAGAAAATTATATAGGATAATTATTATAACTATCAGCTTAACCCAATAGTGTAAAAAGATAAACATGCACCTTTAATATTATTGAACCAGCATTACTGAAATTACTCCTTGGCATAGTTGTATAATCACGTAGGCACTGCTTTGGATTTTCGAAATCAAATCGAGAGAGAAATCCTCCCACATATGAAACATGTCACTTTAACTTAGTTATGTTAATATGCATGCATCCCATGTCTTTACAAGTAGTATTTCTATATGGCTATTCCATGTCCACAGATATGTCCGTATTTTAGTTAAATGACTCATAATGACTTACTATTTTTATGCATTAAGGGCTGGCTGGAGTACTAAAGATTTACTCTCAGCATAAATCTGTGAGGAAATATTTATAAAATATATTTCTTGCACCAGCAAGACTAAAAAGCAAACCACACTGCAAAAATGAAAACTAATATACACTTTATATTTTTTTTGTTTTAAAAACCAAACCAAGGTTGACTTTCCATTTAGATCAGAGTGCATCACTTGGAAGCCTTGCGTTTTGTTAACAAGGATGAACGTTACATGCTCTTAGCTCCTTTTTGTCTTTGCAACTAGTAAACTGAGTACTTTTGGACCTCTTCTTTACCATCATGTAGCGTTCCTGAATTCCACCTCCACAGAGTGTAGAACATTCTGTCCAAGAAGTCCATGGTTTCAGCCTACAAACTGAAAAAATAAGTCATTTGATTAAGTTTTTAGTATTTCAGTCTAACCTACGTATCTCAGTATGTGTACCACTATGCATGTGTGCACACTTACATCTTTTGAATCTAAGACGGCATACTGCCTAGTTTATTACAGTAGGAATTAAGAAAACCCAGTAAAGTATAATCAAGTTGCATTTGTCAAACACTGAAAAAAATGTATAAAAAAAAAAAATTTACTGTCTATGTTATAAAAGTCAGATAAAGTTAAGAAACTGTTAAATGTCGGACAAGTGTGGACCACAATTTAGCAGTAATTCATATCCAGATAATGTAAACTATATCACAAGATATTGTGTTTCATTGATTTGAGGCATTAGTGCTTGATAATGCTGTGCTTTATTGAAAAAGCAGTCCAAACAGATCTCTCAGGGCAGTCTGAGTCTGAATCAGATTATTGAGGTGGAAATCAATTCCATTTTGGAATTTAGCATTGGATTCAGGAGCAAATACTTTCAAAGTTCAAAGGTGACTGGATGCAAAGATTATCACCCAGGTCTGCAGAAATTGCAATCAGTCCTTTGCCAGGCCTAAATTTTTATTTTTTTCACATTCCACACCTTGTAGTGAAGAAGCTAAAATATTTTCAGTGATGGGACATGGACAGATGTGCTCTAAACTTAGGTTGCATGTTTTTGGCGACAGGCAAACACTGGAAGTGGCTGTGCTTTATTGCTAAAACTTTCCCTCGAGTGAAATGCTGAATATGTTCTTGCAGGATGAAGTGGAGCTGCTCACAAACTCCTGTTATGCAGAAAAGTCAAATAGACATGAGCAGACTAAAAAATGGTTTCACACTCACCTGGATATTGGTCACTATCTATATTTTTTTTTGCTTGTTCACTTCTCCTTTTCTCCCGGGCCTCTTTCCAGCGCCTTTTTTCCATACCTGGGCCTCTCAGACATTTCCTTACTCGACATTTTGTACGTTGGACAGTTTCTGGGCATCCTGTTCCTCCAAACTGTGGTTCTATTTTAATCATTCTCGTCCTGATCATATGGCCCTTTCCACATGAGGTATTGCATTCAGACCACTGGGACCACTCTGTTAGTTCACAGTCGATGGCTGCAAAGAATGAGAAATATTACACAAAAGCCATGAGATCTAAACATAAGGTCAAGAAGAAACACACAGATGTGCCTAGTGAGTTTTTACACACTAAGTACATGAATGCAACTTAAACCTCCAGTCTTTTCAGCAAATGTTGTGAGGCTACACATCAAAATTTTCTGAGACCATTTCTAGCAAAAGCATTATTGGACACCGTCCCCCATTTGTTTTTCAAGTGTGGTACTGGCAGATCACTAATATTACAAAGAACATACAAATAATTCTCCTGTGCCTTCAATTTTCCCAAGCATATGCCTGTTTTATAATGAAAAGCTGTTAAAAAATGAGTTATATTTCCAAATAGTCTGATACCTCTGAAAGCTAAGCCTTACTTTACAGGTAGTGTTATGCAATAAGCAAGATGCACTAATACCATTAGGTCTTAAAAATTTTAGTCTTTAAGCACTGCTTAAAACTTACAACCCCAGTGAATAATAATCAAAATGATATTTCATATTATTTAAGAAAAGCTGAGTTAGCAAATTACAGTGTAAAAGCCTATTTTACCAATACTTTCAGTGAAAAATAATGTAATTAGTTGTAAAGCCTCATAAACCAGCTGGCAACAGGACACTAAAAGCAATCATATCTTACTCATTCAGCAGCGCCTTAGGCTATCACGCATCAAAAGGACTGCAAAGCAACTAGAAATTTGCACCACTCAAGAAGTGAGGGATTTTAGTGGAATAAGGTAAAAAATCAGTGCAACTGTCTCCACACCATCCATTGGCTCATATGATATGCCAGGTTGCGAAGGGACATAGATCAGTAAAAAGGCTACGATACAGTTCAGAGATGTGTCAAAGACAGAGCGAGCCTCTTCTGTGCTCTTTCTGTGAGCTAAGAGAATCACATAGGTGATTTTAGTCCTTCCTTCCTTCCTTCCTTCCTAGCACACATTCTGCATTTGAGTAAAAACCAGGTTTTATAATACACTACTGGGAAGTGCACAAACTGTTGCCTGAAGTTGTAGTGTGTTAAATATGCAGAAACTGTATACCCAGTGCAATATTGGTGGTCAGTGTAGGGTTAAGTAAGGCAAGCTGAAATTGAGACATGGTCATATTCCAGCTCTCAATAGCTGAAAATGCACGATAATAATAATAATACAAAAATTTAAAAAAATGAATTTGTAGTTGTTATCACTCCTATCTAAGAAAAGGTGCTAAAAATTGTCATAGAGTTTTGACTCAGACTGTTACACTCATAATTAGCCTCCTCTTTCCAGAGGGTGCCCCACACTTACGGCATTCGGGCAGCATGCATTTTTCTGCTTGTTCCAGCTCCTCATTGCAGTCTCCAAGCTCAGCAGCAGATTTCAGCATCCTTTGCCGGGTTCGCATTCCCTTCCCACATGTTACGCTGCAGTCACTCCATTCAGACCAAGCGGAGAGTAGGCAGGGGATAGTATCTGATATGAAAATAAAAAGGTGATGAATTCTTGTTATACATACATTATGAAGGTGTACATTTTGAAAATAATACAGGTGGAAATTGTACTATGTTTTATCTGTCATTAACCAATTCTACTTTGTTGTCTCTTTGGACAAAATGAATCAAAAGCTGAATGATGTTGCTGAAGAAGTTCAGAAAACACTATATTAAATTGAAAGGTTTGCTTGGGTTTAATACCTTTTCTTTGCTATCTTTTTCTATAGTTTATTCATATCTGCAGAGTCCCAGAGCTTTTGTGAAATAAATAGTTTAAGAAGGTATGTTTCAATCATAACTCCTGTAAAAAACCCTGTATTGTTGCAGTGGACAGAACTGCAAGTCAAATTGATATAGTCTAAAATGTGATGCTTCCATGTTTTATCTACCAAACACCTTTTTAAACTTAAGTTTTTCTGTCTGATGAAAATCTTAATATTTCTTAAGAAATTAAAAGCAATATTAATAGTCACCGTAAGGGGGAGACTGGCTGACTGCGCAAAAGGAGCACCTCGATTTCTGAACTCTTCATGGGTTAAAAAGGAGAGGGCACTATTGTATTCTAACCTTATGATTAAATATACCCCATATGCCATAAATTACAGCTGCTTAGGTATGGCTTGCTAATATACACATCAGTGTATGGGTAATACAGTAATAGGATACCACTGAGAATTTTTTACTAATACTCTCATCCTGATGGTGAATGTGGTATTTAATGCACATTACCTAAGGGATCTAATTTTAAGAACAAGAAAAAGCAACATTGCTTCTGGTTTAGCTACAATCTTTGTGTGATGGAGCAATGTGTCAGAAATGATGCCCTCTTTATAGCAGAGGAGACAAACTCATGGACACTTACGGCATTCAGGCATCATGCATTTCTCTGCCTCTGTGGTTTCTGCCTTGCACATGGATCCATCAGCGGGAGTCATCTTGATCATTCTGTGTCGTCTCTTCATCCCCGTGCCACAGCTAGCACTACATTCATCCCACTCTCCCCATTCAGTGACGAGGCAGCTGCTAGGGGCTATTCAAAATGGACAGAGAAAATCGTTCACTAGTAGAGCTCATATAAAAAAATGGTTTGGGCAGTGCTTCTGCTGTTGGCTGGATTTTACAAAGCTAAATAAAATACTTACAACATTCCTCATTTACAATACATTTCTCAGTCTCTTCAGTAGGCACTTTGCACATAGAACCATCTTCAGGGAATTGTTTTACATATCTCTCTCTAGATCGTGTTCCCATTCCACAGGAAACACTACAGGGGGACCATGTAATCCAGTCAGACATCATGCAAGTGGAACCATCTGAAATACAGAAAACCATTTCAATTGCTAATATCAACAGAGTTGCTGATAAATCTGTAGCTGCCATTTGCGTGCAGTATCACTTTTACACTGCCTCTCACATTCTGTCCTCTTCTCTATTGCTTATTTTATTCCTTTCCTTTATACTTCTGCATACTTCATGCACCAACTCAGATGAACTGCAGAATTGACCATAGATGGCTTCAACTGGTATTCTTCAGCAGTTAGTCCTCTGTTTGCCATAACCCAGGTCACACTACAGCAACCAACAGCTTTAAGAACTTGAAAGGAAGAGCAAACCTTACAAGGTGTTCTTCTCTTCCACCCTTTCCTCTTGATTACCTTCATCACTGCAGCCTGGACCCATGCATGGCTGAAAATCTTGGGTATCTGGACAGGGCACACTGAGGTCCAGCTGAGCTTTCAGCATTCTCTGCCTCATCCTCTTGCCCTTTTCACAGGTAGAAGAGCTGCAGGCTGACCATGGGGACCAGTTTGAATATATGCAGGTCTCAGGGGTATCATCTACAAGGTAAGAAAAGGCAGTGAATATTAGAAATAGTTTTCTATTTGCTTCTCTTTACTTGGCTAGTGATGACTTTAGATGCTAATAGGATACATTCTTTCTTCCTGCATTCTATCTTCTCCATTTTAGCCCAAAAGAAAAAAAAAAATTACCAGTTAACAACTTTCATTTAAAAAAAAGTTTTTATTTGAACCCCAAAAGGCTTCTCTCTCTTATTGCTTTCATTGTTATTGTCATCTTCCAGGTACACATGCAATTTCTTTGCTGTATAACGGAAGGCTAATAGTAGATACCAGAAAAGATGAAAACCTAAATCACTTTTTGGCACTGAGTGGGACTTTTCCTCTGAAGTCAATTTTGTACTTTATCTAGAAATGACAGTGGAGAATTGAACAAAATATAAATTAGTACAGCACAAACTAATTTGAAATTTACCTTCTTCTTTTTCCTCTGGTGCTAGATCTGCCACAATATCATCTATGTTATCAGGTACGATATTGCACTGCTCCCCCTGCAAAGAAATTATTGTGGAAATTGGATACAGGAAACTCATACGTGTACACAGCAAGAGGGCTAAATCAGTGTACTATGAGGCACTATTGCATCTGCAGTACTTAAAAAAAACCCCAAACAACAATTAAGCAGATACAGTAATTACCAGAAGTAGGAGAAATAATACCTTAAGACAGTTTTAGTTATTTTCTGCCATTATCTTTGTTGTGGGTAGGTTAAGGAGTGTAGATTTGGGGAGAGGGGAGAGGAAGGATTGTTAGTCTGGTTTATGCAGTGGGGATTTTGGCTTGCTTGAGAATTTTATATATATGTGTGTTATACCTTGCGTGCAATTCTCTCAATGACAACTCTGGCTACCAGCTTGATAGATCCTCCTTCTGGATCATAAAATGGACTTTGAGGGTGATCTAAGCTTGTAAGTGGTCTGATCTTCTCTTGAGGCACTGTAGGTTTGTTAGGAGACTGCAATCAAAATGAAAAAAAAATAAAAGAAACCAGTAATTGTTATTAATAATACAATTCATCTGCAGAAATTAAAATTTCTCTAAAATGCTAAATTAGGAAGTTCCAATATAAGATGAACTTGGTACATTCATACTTAATGGTAAGGTGTTGGTTTGGGTTTTTTTGTCGGGAAGCACTTCTTTAACACCGGGATTCAGCCCTGAAGCTTGCGTTCACAATAAGATGTGTGCCTTGTGTGTGTGGTTAGATAACTACAATAATAAAAAGAATTATTCAATATGTCTCCAGACCTGCATTATAACTGAAGAAATTCCTTAGGTTCTAAAGAGACCAGGTCTGAAAGAGAAAAACCAGCCATCTTCTGTCATCTGAAGAGGGAATATGCGTGGTATTCGAGGATGTGACTAATCTTGTCTAACTTCATCTGTCTATACTGTCTGTATAGACACATAGTGTAGGTACGCTTGTCACCTACAGAGACCTAACCAGTTCATTAACTTGACATAACTAATTCGGTCAAAACCAGGCCTTTACCTGAGGATGATGTGAATCTCTTCCTAGCCTGCGAAAGTGATGGAGACAGAGAAAGTGGACGATTTTAAAGTCTTGTAGTGACAAGAAGTCCAGAGTTTCAATCCCTGCTGTAAGGAATAGTTAACTTTTCTGTGCCAAACAGAATAGTTGGCATTGGGTTGAAACAGTAGAACCCAAGTTGGTGTGGTTGCTGATGGTACACGGATATGTATCAAAGCGGTTGGATGCCTTTATGCTTAGTTTTGAGCAAACTAAGTTCTCCATTTATTCAATAGGTGAATATAATAATATCCCAGGTGAATGTAATATTATCCTATTAATAACAGCGCTCAGGAAACTGAGACACAATGACCGACAGTAACTGTAGCTAGCATCTGACTAAATGACTTTTAATTCATTAGAAGAAAAATTTTTACTAGAGCAGTATAATGGCATATTTGGCATTACTGTGAATCAAATAGCTTTCATCCTTCACTGCTTTAAGGTAAACCTTATGTTTTGGATATATTGCAAAGTCCACATACCTCATAGGTAACGCCACTGTCCGTGCCAGCATCCCAGGGTATTAAATCCTGAACGACTTTCTGAACCCATCCGCAGTCCTTGGTACAGAGGTCTTCGGCAGAGAGCCCCACGTTCCAGTCCGGGCTGGGGCCCAGCATGGTGAGGAAGGACATCAGGTGCCGGTGGCGATCAACAGAAAACTCAGCAGAGGGAGCAGCTCTCCTGCAAATTGGCCATAGGAAGACGATTCACAACTAAAGTCAAGTTTACTGCTAGAAGGTGATGAAACTGGTGCTTTGAACTGGGAAGTACTGAAGACTGGCTTGGCAGTGTGTCTGGTAGGTAGAGATGGAGAAGCAAGACAGGGAGGGGACAGCCGCCCAGCGCGCTCTAGTCTCAGTCTCCATGTACCGCCCGAGAAGCAGCTTTGACATCGTTCAAGGAGATTTACAGCTTAGTCGGTGAAAGAGATGTAGCAATAAAGAGCTGCAGCAGCATGCCTATGTCTTTGTCATATAATAATAACAGTAAAAATCTGTCATGACACTTACAAAAATTTGAAGTAAAATAGCGGAGAAATACCCTGAGGTTTTGACTGCTGGGGTGCTTTTTACCCCTTAAAAGACAATACAAATTCTAATGCCAAAAGTGCTTGGAAGTGCTACTGGGTGTATGTGTGTGAAAAAGCACTCATTAATAGAGTTTTAGTGCTCATGTGAGTGAGAGATTAATGGCCGTTGCCAGCCCTAGAGAGTCCAGCCAAGACTTTTGCAGGTTTCTGCCAGTGTATGTGAAAACGCCTCTATTCACCCAGCCTTTGTCAGCTGTTCCCTTAGGAAGAAATTGTGCAGAATCATGCAGCGCTTTGCGATGCTGACGAGCAACTATCACATTCCTATGCAAATGGCGAATAAAATCAGGCCTGAACTGGAGGTTTGTGTTCACAGATGAAAACCTGGACCTCTTCATGGCATCTTTCTCATGAACAACAACAAATGTGGTGTTATCTAAAATGTGATTTTGGCAATTCTGCTCTACCAAATACAGGTCTGTATATGTGTGTGTATATATAAAATGCACATACACTGTTCTTCTTTAGTCACGAGGAGTTTATTCTTCCTATAACTGCTTGTGTCCCTTTAAAAATGTGGCATTTCGCATATGTATTTTTTCTGGCTCATAGCACTCAGCACGTTCGAAAAAAATAGAACAGCCCAAAGACAATGATTTTGAGTAGTTATCACATCATTTCAAATGTAAGACATCTAAAGGTTAGTGTATCTAGTTCCCCTTCAAGAGACAAGTTGCAGAAGCAGTCATTTGCTCATGGGTAAAATGTTTTGGCCACTTCTGTTCTGGAGTATTTAGAAGTTGTTTCTAACTGTGTAAATTATCTTATATTGAATTAAAGATCTGAAGTAGAAGAGTTTCCAAGTGTTTGATAACATTAATCCTGCCTTTCCCAGAAAGAGATGCAAATGACTCTTTTTTTAATGACAGGTAGAACTCTGATTTCAATGAAACACTTTGTCTAATGTAATAAAATAATTAATGATGGTATCAAGCTAATTCTGTGCATACAGTATCCAGATATATTTGTCAAGTACACAGCACTGATTAGTCTTGAAAAGCCTGCTAACTGACTTCAATTAACTAAAGGATTTACTGCATTATAAGGGTTTTTAAGAATTCCCTATAGGAATTTTATATTTAAAAGAGTACACAGCAGAAATCTAAACAGTACACAGTAAAAAATAAGAGAGATGTGTGTTTGTATACCTGATCTTTACATTAACAATATGTCTAGTATGGACATCGCAGAATAGTGATGCGGATCAGCTCTTGCAGGGGAAAAGCAAGGGCAGTGTGGAGCTGCTGACTACGGCATCTGGCACCTGAGCCGGCACCGAGTTAGTCGGTACGTATTGCATGGTATTGCATTTCAGTCCTCTCTGCACACATGCGCTTGGAAAAGACAAAAGGGAGGCAGACACATTCATACCATTTAAAGGCAGAGGGTTGGAAATCACTTGACTACTTAGACCCATAGTAATGGAAAACTTTTGTCACCTGTTATTCTTGTGATAGGCATGTACAATTAAGGCTTTGAATGTTTTGTTAGGAAAGTAAATATTAATCATGTTATTAATATAAATCAAAATTAGTCCTGTATTTAAATTATAACTATATCAATATTGAAACTATGTTAAGGAACACTTCAGTAGACGATACTCTTTGTCTACAAGCCTTTGCATGTGCTAAAAGCTATCAGTAAACCTGAGCCTCCCATAATTTTCCAGTTTCGGAGCACTTCACAAAAAATTACCTATCTTCTCCTTCTTCTTTAAGACACAGTGCTAGTTTTATGGCCATTTTACTGTATTTTATCCTGTAACTGTTTAACACAGAAATGTGAAGATTGATAAAGGACAAATGGAGGCATGTTTTCTTTTCTTCCTTCCTCCGCTCTTGTGCAAACACGTACACAATACACACACACACACACACACTTTGTCTGCAGTGCAGCATGACATGCTAGCTTGGACGTTTTAAAAATTTTTATATGCAGTGTTTAAGAATGAAGTATTTAAAATACATATTATCATAAAATGTATTTGTTGCATTTGCTACTTTATTCCATTAATTAATTTCTATGTGGATACTTGTAAGTAAGTGGTATGAATACGAATTTAAACCACAGTTGTATAATATTGCCCAACATTCAGGGTCCTTCTTGAGTTGCTGTAATTAAGGAGGAGAAATGGGCTGCCGTAAGGCACAGCCGATAACTGCTACCTAGGGATAGGGCTAGGCACTGATTTGGCTTATACAATAGACATCTTTGATGTTTTTTGTTTAGGTTTGGGGTTTTTTTTTTGATACAATGAAAAATTTCAAATGTTTCCAGAATCCATATGAATGATGGATTTATGAAACTGGCAGGAACGTGCATCCTTTCATGCATACCTCAACAAGGTATCATCTGGCTCAAGTGTCCTAAGGTTGGCCTATGCATCTCCCTGAAGGAAACTACTGTAAAAATGTACTCAGGTGCACTGCAAAACCAACCATTTTCACCTCTGTATTGTCACCTCACCTGATGATAAAATAGGAATGCAGATAATCTTCTTTATCGCTGCTTTCAATAGAAGTATATATTGCCATTTTAAGGCTTTTGGATGTTATGAAAATATTCTTCTGTGACAGGCTGAGCATGTTTAGTAATGCCCACAGGAAAAGCGTAAAGTTTGTAACTGATGTGAATTTGCTGTAAGAGACAAATATATCCCTTTTCCTTCCTCTACACATGTACATGCATAAAAACAGTGGCAAATATGAGTTGCAAAGCAAATCCTAAACATTAGGTAAGTTCTAGGTGACAACCTTGAGAGCCCCACAGGGCCGGGGAATCCTGCTTTCCTTGGCTGAAGCAGAGAGTACTTTTCCACTGTGAGCCTGATCAGCCTGCTGGCAATTCCTGTCACACAGTACAGAGTCAAGCAAAGTACTAGATAGTGTCCTGCATCCTAATGTTTTCCATTTTCTTTTGTATTATATTTTCTTTTTGTTAGTGTGAGTTAGTTCTCCAGCTATAGGGATGCCATATACTGAGCAGCATAAGAGAATGCTCCCTTTTACTCCTGGTTGTGGGGTTTTTTTGTTTGGTTGGGTTTTTTTCCCTTTTTTCTTCCTTTTTTTTGGGGTGGTGGTGGTGGTGGTTTTATTTTTTAAAGGCTAAAAGAACACAAACATGATTTTGCTTTACAAGATTTTTCCCCTGAGTGACAATGTAGTTGCTATCACTGCTGGGGGGATGGTGGGGGTTGGGGGGTGGTAAGAAAGTCTTTGACAGACCAACAGAAACCTCAACTTGCTGCAAGATGTATTTTGGAGTGTTGAATCAATATTGTTGTGTTCTACTGATATCCCCATAAAAGGTAATAGAGCACACATAAGGAAGGTGATTGTGAAGTGTTACTGGATAAAACTAGTGAAAATGATATTTTGCAGCATAAAACTTTGAGGTTAATTTTGGTTTAATATTTGATTATTATACAAATAAAGGCAGTAGAAAAAGGCAGCCAGAGCATATATTATCTGGCTTTATGATACTAACCAGAAATAAACCCATTTGTAAGGCTGAGCTTGTACCATTGGAATCAATGTGAATTTTCCTACTGGATGCTATGTGTACTGTGTTTGTATAAGACAGACAGACATTTACCTCATCCATGCATAAAGAATTTTCCAGCGACACAAAAGCCTATTATAGAAGCACAGCTTTGAACATGAAAAGCATCGGTGTTCCCACTGCAAAGTGCGATGTAGTGCAGAGAATCTCTTGCTAGCTGTTAAACTCACCAGGCTGGCTACTAGGAGTGATTCTAGCTGTGGCAGCACAAATGCAAATAATTTTTTTCAAATAAATTAAAATAATGTATTAGATGTTTGTTATGCAGCAGCGGAGGAAAAGCCAACAGCCTGAAACATCTTCAAAAATACTGTACTTGTGCTGTGCTTCACAGTTATCCAAGTTCTGACTTGGGTGAAAAATGATGTTGTGATTAAGGGGGTATATTAGAACAGGAGGGCATAAAACTAATTGTTACAATAGCTGTTTGAAATAAAATTCAAATTCAGGTAGTCACATATATTATGCTGGGGAAAAAAATCTGATTGATTCCATGGATTTAATAACTATATGGAGCATATAGTAGCTTGAAACAGCTTATACCTCTCCAGGTTTCTTCACAGAGCTGTATTAAAGTGTGACCATCCTAAGCCTATTATTAGAGTTGGGATACTAGATTCATTTGAGTATACCAGGATCTGATCTCACTTCTGCTCAGGATAAAGTAGTAGCCTTTTCAGATAGGAAGAAAAAAGTGCAAACAGAAGAGAAGCTAATCTAAGTCTGATGACCGTTGGAGGTGGTAGGACCACATTGTCAGTGGTTTAGTGTCAGTTCTAGATGGTGCTGATGATGTGAAAACACTATTTTTTTTTAAGCTGAGAGTTTAGCTGCTTACATAGACCATGAAAACTGCATCTTTTAGGGTAATAGTAAATGACTTGCCTGTTATACCTCTAGAAGCAAAAGCAACATCCTTCTTTTTTTAGAGGCTTACACTACTTCACATATACACGTTCCAGGATGAACACTCTTATTTATTCCTCTTTCTAACTTTTTGTTATTGATACAAAAAACACATTTCACACTGTTGAACTTCCAACTCTGCACCTCCTGCCCACCAGCAGCACCTCTGCAACATCTGTTTTATTGAATAAACTTTAAAATCATAACATCCTGAAAAGTGCTCTAGCTTCAAAGAAAAGAAATGAAGAAAATTAAGATCTAAAATTGAACAGAAAATACTACTCTCCTAGAAGTCTGCAAGTAACAGAACAAATTAGATGGCATATTTATATGATATATTATTAAGAAAACCATTTGTCAAGTGATGCAAAAGAATTATGACCATTACATGGACAACAAAGTTTTATGCGCAGCCGTCAACACCTGAACATAACAGAATTTCAGAGTTGCACAGAAGGAGGGGGAGAATCCTTCTTAAATTCTGCTTAAGTGCAGGGCAGGTAAGCATTTAACCTAATGAATAATTTAAACATGTGCATGTCCCAAAAGAGACAGGGAAAAGAAAACTACAATAAAATGAACACTAAGTCAATGAAATTTGACTGATATCCATATAAAAACTTGAAAACCACCTTAATGCCAAGCTGTTTTTGTCTCTGAGCACCAAATCAGAGGAGGTGACTGAAGGAGTTTGGCTATTTTATTTCATAATGAAACAATAAAGGAAGCCACAAAAAATTCTTATACATTTACCTTTGGGACTACAAAAAAGGCCTGCATAACAACCTCTTACTTTGCTGTATGTAAGCTCTTAAAATTAGAATGTTGCTTATAACCAGCTAAAAGTGATGGATATGTAATTGCACGTAGAACAAAGGGATCATGTCATTGCCACTGACATTAAAACCACTAATCAGCACAAATGCTGTTCTAAAATATCATTACTCTGAGTATTTTTAAAAAACATTACAAAAGGAAGGGACTTTGTGCAGTGCATCTTTCAGACATTTTCATCTAAACATACCTGGATTGCTACTTTAGATAATAATGCTATATTATTCATTAATATACCAGCTATTTGATTTAATACCTTCAGAATGGGTATACCTTAATGATATGATTAACGAATGTGAACAGGCTTTCCTGACTGAAAAAAAGTTGCAGCTATCTTTTAAGTTAGGATTACAGTTTCTGAAAACTGCTGGGTTTTGTGTGTGTTCTTTGCAGGTTGTCACAAACCAGTTAGGTGTGGTTATCCCACATGGTGTTGGCAACATTTGTTCCTGTTTAGAATAACGTCACGTCACTTCTTAGATCACTTACTGTGCATTTACAATCAAACCATGTTTCAGGAATCCTTTTGCAATATATGGCGTTACCGCATTTTCTCCGGCCAGGCTGACTACATCTTTCCCAGGCCAGGTTGACTACAAAGCCAAATGACTTTGTATGAATTCAGGAAACTTTTCTCTCTTCTTCACTTCCTAGGAGCTTCGGGGGGGCTACAAATTGCCCAGAGAGTGATTACAGCTATATTTACAAAGCAAATCCTATGGGATGTTGTAAGAAAGAGCACTGTTGCTTTGTATCTCCTTTTCACCTGGCTAATCTACAAAGCCCTGACCTGAGAAACAGTGATGAGAGATCAGTTCTTCAACCCAGCACAAGAACCATCACAGCCAGATTTCTGATCCTTTCCTCTCCCCTTGACAGTATCAGATAAAGAGCATAGACTTATTTGTGATGCTGTTTTAGCAATGAACTCTGGTTTGCTAGCAATTTAATTTATTCTGAATAGCAGATTACAGCAAATATCTCCTTTTAACAAAAATTACTGTGAGGCTATTTCCTTCAAATTCCTTTCAAAGATTTTAAAATAATAATGTCGTGTATTTCAAAACCATTAATTTTGCAAGTGTCAAAAGCTCGGAATTGCATTTTACATTTCCCCAGTCCCACTGTAATCTCTGAATATGTCCAACATCTCACCACCTTTATAAATACCATACAAATTCCATTTTATTCAGCATCTATAGCCATCTAACCTACATATGTCTTTTAGTGTCTGGAGATGTGAATTAGAAGAGTAAATGTTTAATTATCATTACACTCATAACAATACAAAGAGATAACAATTGGAAATTTGAAATTTTGCATATACATTTCTGTTCACTAGAAATTTAAATGGCAAATTGTTCCAGTTACTTGGTGAGTATTTAGGCGACAATGAAGAGTTAAGATTAGTAAGCAGACATATAATTGCATTAAAATAATGCATACGTGATTACTCACAAAATTATAAAGGGAAATTATTTTGGCTCGAGGAAATACAACAGATGGTTGGGAAATAATCATAAAACAGTAACTACCAATGGGAGGAACATGTAAAGAAAACAAAAGCAGGGATAGAATGGGATGAGTAAGTTTGATTTAATTTGTTGGCCATTAATTTCCATGAACAATTGGTATAAAATTCTTGCAGTAATTGTTCTTAGTTAAATCTTTTCCATGTTTTAATACCCAACTTTTTTCTTTC
>NW_009626015.1:17766-42860 GCF_000690535.1 Cariama cristata | reverse complement strand
TGACATTTGAATTTTAAATAGAAGTAAATGGTAAGTGACAGAAAATGGAACTGCCATATGTGCTTACTCCGACAAAAAAATGATCGATACAATTTTTTTTTTCTTTTCCAACAAACACATATGTTCTTCCTTTTTTTTTTTCCTTGAGATTGAATTATGAATTTCTTAATGTGGGTGTCAGACCATCTGCCAAACAATGACGTTTCCCTAAGTCTCAATAATACACATAACACTTAAGACATTAATTCTTTTTATAAGCATGATGCAGTTTTGTGATTACGTTGTGGGTTTTTTTTTAGTCAACACTTAATAAATGTATATAACTATAAATGCAAATATTCAGGTAAACATGGTACTTTACAAAAGCATGTGATGTTGTGTGAGGAGAGGTAGAAATTTGCAGCCTTGCACCACTAGTATACAACCCAGCATTATTTAGTCCTGTTTTCTGTGAAAAATAAGAGAATATATTCTTTTCTCATTTAAATGGAGCTCTGCAGAGCCATTAAAATGGAGTAATCAAGTTGCGAGGGCAGCATGTGGCGTTGGGTTTACTCATTCTTGTTAAGATCCTAAAATATTAACACAATGGAAATTCATGTTTAACACTTTAATCTTATATTAATTATCCAAATATATACATACATTTGAGGTGAATCACATCTAATCTCAAATTTAGATGAATTATAAAAAAAAAACTAGTAAAAATATCAGTTATTTTAGATGGATTTTTAAAATGTGTTTCATCTGAGATTTACTTCAAGTAGTTCTTTTGGTTTTGGTGAAACAAATATTTCTGCTTTTTGGATAAAATTTAAAATTTATATTTAAAAAAATCTAAAAAACACTAGGAAGATTTTCTGTTTTCAATGTGAAACCATAAATTTACCATTTAGATCCAATTCTTACATGAAAGCTTTAATTCTGAAGTCAAAGCCTTTTAACAAAAGTGTTTTGATTAGCTCTGCTGATGTATAAACTGCTCATTCAACATAAATTACTCCTGCATACAGCTGTCAGCAGTTCACTGACACTTCTATGAAACTTCCAAGTCATACAAGTGGGGATCATCTCATGGTTTAGAGAAAACGGTGGTCCTTAAGACGGCACATCAGCAGTGTGGAGGAATGATATACCACAGGAAATTTTCTGACCTAAAATATAGTTTAACCGTTAGCCAAATGCAAAGCTGAAGCACTCAGAATTGTTTCGCAGCTCCGGAGAGATTTATGTATTTGTCTTCATGTTATCAAAAGTCACAACGGACTTTTTCCCTATATATTTTTTTGTATATCAGATTGTCCTTTATGCATTACTATTTCTGATTAGACCAGGGGTTAGAATTCTTCTACTTTTGACAATATTAAAAGTCACTGGATTAATCCCAGCTATCTATAAAATCATAAAAGGAGAAAATAGCTGAGCTAGACACACCATCGTGTTGCCATAGAAACAAGTGACTCTGTCTGGCCTTCTCATTCCTCTCATTTTGTACACAAAATCTCCAAACTTTGAATAAGTTTCCTAGTACCATACTGTCATTTTGTGGAAGGAAACTTCATGTACAGCTGGATTGACAGATACTGGCTTTTACCCCATTTAGGATAAACAGCACAATGTGACAGTGGGAGATGACAAGAGAGATAAGGATTTATGGGGGAAAAAAAACCTCCAGAGATTTACAGAAATAAAAAGTAAAGACACACATGCTGTAGTGGCACTGTCTAAATAAAATGTTGCCATGCAAGAATAAAAATATATACATTATAGAACACTATATTTGTGGGTGGAGGGAAGCAACAGAAATCTTTGCAGGCTATCATCATATTCTATTCCTGGGATGCATGTCATCGAACTACTTAAATTAATATGACTTTTAAGTATAAGGCTCAAATAGTACATCCATGCTAGTGAAAGATTACACTTAAAAAGCACAGAACTACCAGAACACGGTATTTTCAATTTTTTTATGGCTATATCTCTTTAAAGTAGTAGATACCATAGGATGTCTGGAAAGTTCTGCAAGAGTTTATTGTTACTACCACAGCTTATGTCTAACTAGATTATTTTTTTTTAAGTCTAAACCCAGAAATATTAATTATTAAAATTACACTCCTATTCCCTTGTGAGCAGTTGACCATGAAACCTGAGTTTTTTTAAAAGACGAAGCGTTTTCACCATCACTGCATAACAAATGCTTTGTGGGAAAGCATTTTTTCCATATAGGACTATGACAAGAGATCTTATCCAAAACATTATATACATAAATCTGAGTAAGATATTCACTTTAACTGATGTGCTTGCATTATCTTCAACAGATAATGTATTTTTCTTCTGAGAACTGGCTTCTTTTTATATTTCCTATGAAAGCTTTTACTTAATTTAGCTTATGTGAGTTGGTTTATAAGTTTTTATAATTTTATAATTTAAGTTAGTTTACAAGAAAATAGGTTGGAATTTGACCGTTTCTTAGTTTTAGGACTTCAAGACAATTTTTTTTACTTGTAATTAATGTAAGCAAAATGACACTTGTTGTGGAATTGCTAAAGAATGAGTGTTTCACATTTACATCTGTCTATGTGTTATATAAATTCAGGAACTAATTACTTCTTGCAAGAGTAATACTGTTGGCCATGATATAGTGTGCAAATGCCAATTCATACGTGCTCCTTTCCTCTACTTCCTGGAGTTTCACCAAAATATTTCACTTTTAACTATTACAAATTGGTTTGCATTCCAAAGGGCTTCAGTCCGAAAATGTTTTCCCCATCAGCCTGAGCTCTGCATTCTGATTTTGTTCTCACTGCATCTTACTGGCTTCCACTATGGCTTTTGTGAGATTTTTGTTCATCTGTTTATGCTTTACCTGGCATCTCAAATAAGGGCAGTTTCTGAAGAAATAATGAGCTACCAGCGGTTAACAAGTGAAGACAGAAATATTGAGATATCTGTATGTTCATTGAACTTGGTCAGATGTGGATGAGTTTTCTGACTCATTATCAAGTCATTTTTCCAAAAGATGGCAATACAAGACCTTCGTAGTTAAACAGCTGTTATAACATTCTAAACAAAAGTAAAACTTTCTATTTTCCTCTAACTTGGCATGAAAATCTCAATTAGAATACTTAACATGCAGTGAAATTAAACCAATTGGAAACAAGGTACTGTAATTGTAGCCTACAAGGTCAATTATAATTGATACGTAACAGTTCCCACATTTTGCCCTTGTTAAAAAAATGACTCCATTGGTCAAATTCACTGAGACAAGAAAATGATTGAACATGCTATCTCCCTTTGTTCAGGCAAATCCTGAAATCACTTTCTACTCTTCTGTGCCGGCAGTGACTTCTGTCACGACACTGTGCAGCATCCCATAGGCGCACCGAGGGACAAGTATACATTGGGTATTTTAGTTGAGACCAGAGGTGCACTTCTGAAGTGAATTTCCCATTGTGCTTTGGTTCATATCCCAGACCAATCTCGGAGCGCAGACCTGATCTCTTTCCCATCAATCCAGCCTGAAGCTTTTCCCCTGCACTCCTGCTGCCAGCAGGCAGCCACGGTCCATGCGACCAGCGCAGCAGCCACCTAAAACAATCTCCCATCCCCAAAATTTGTCACCTCCTCAGCACTGTTTCACTCCACAGAGCTGCTCCTGTTGCAGCATATTTCTTACAGATGTAGATAGCTTAGGTAGCTATTCATTATGAAGACCGCTTATGGTTATAAATACATACACTATAGAGGTTGTGATGCTCTCACCATAGAAGTGACGTAGGGTTTTAAGTCTAGACAAGATATACCTCACAAAATCTTTTAAAAATATTCCCAGAGTGCGTATTTAAGGCAAATTATGGTCCATACAATACAATATTACAACTTTTATTCTTATAAAAGCATATCTATACTTGGAGAGAGCCACTTAGGGATTTAAAAAATACTTTCAAGCATCTCAAAATTTAAATCAGCTGATCTGTCAAGAGAAAAGCACATCAGAATTCTCCAGCAAAAAACTAATATATTTTCTTTTAGGATAACATAGATCCAGTGAGATGTCAAATATAACCACGTTTCACTCATCCCACTTCATTACTATGGCAAGTCACTGAGAATAAATTTGTAACTCAGACAATGCATCAGCCTATTCTTTGTTTCAATTCTTCATGCTTCAGCTACTAGCAATTTTATATCCTTTTATTTTCAGTTGCTCATGATGACTTGTTATCAATGAGACAGGCTTGTAGAAATTTAATTATTTCTTTGCTTGAAGTTTTATTTTCCTGGATGCAGCTGTTACTGATTGAAATCATGTTATTGTGAATTCAGTGTACATCAGGTACAGTAATGTTACTGTTATAATGGCAATGACTAGTTTGGTTTTTATGGTGGACTTCCCAATCATGTGTTAGCCAAGTGATGTTCACACTACTGTGGTCAAAGATGTGTTGCTATTGTAAACTATTAGCTGTGGTTAACAAAATAAGCTATTTTTCCCACCAAGAGTCCCTAAAATGGTCATTAAGGTTTGCTTCAGGCAAAAATTTGACACTATCTTAGCATGATAATTATTTAAGTTTTGTTTTTAATCAGTTATTCTTTTTGAACTGTTTGTGCCATCCACTTTACTGTACAGAGAGAGACTGTACTTACACAAATCATATTTACGCAACTGCTCACATGAGGAAAGTCAAATGTATGAAGTTGTCCCACACGCTAAATGAATAGTTACACACCAATGAAATTAATTGCACCTTGGCTTTGGAGTAAATCAACTAACAGTAATGGCATTACCATGCACACTGACAGAAGAATTTATCTGTAGTATGGATATTAATTGATTTTTTAAAAAGAAAATAATCTAAAATTGAAGGAATATTGAACTTTGTGAGTAAAGATCATGTCTCCGTGGAGCCTTACAGTACTGTTTTGCTTCTTCTGCAGTAATACTGCTACTAATTTTATAATGCATTCTATATAATATTCAATATGCAATACATTCCGCAAGGGCCATACTATTCACAGTTCTGCTACTGTATTAAAGGGAAAAAAAAAGTCTTTCAAAAATCTGTTGTACCATTGTAACATTACTGGTGTCCAAAATGGCATGGTGTTTTTAGAGCAGGACTGTGAGCTCCTCCGTGTGCGCGTTTCACACCCCAGCTCCCTAAACACGGAGCCACCAAAGATCCACTGTATCGTAAATGCTCCGAAGTCACAGGGTTGCACCCACAGTACAACAAATAGTTGCCCCTGTGACCCACATTATTTTCTCTTAATGAAAATAATGTCCCAGTCCTTCATATGTCTTCACCCTTTCCTCACCAAAAGATTTAACAACTGCTTGGCTTTATAGTACACTTTTCTCTTATAAGAAGAGTTAACTACACTCAGTTTTCTCTCTTAAGAAACCTAAAGGTAATGCAACCACATGCACGTCATAAGGTGTTCACTGGGTTAAATGCAGCTATAGAAGGATATATAAACTTGTAAAGCAAGAAAATATCTGAACCGTAATTTCATAAAAGTACAGAGGAAGTGGAAGTTAAATGCAGCATTCAATTAGGAGAAGGTGTCTAACATGTATGCAAGAAAAATGAGCATTATAATATAAGAAGGAGCAATAAATAATAAGCTTCCTTATTGCTACATAACCCTCTGCTGACTCTTAGTCACACTAGGTGAAATTATACATGCATGATTTATTTTTCGAATCATTAGGTGGAACAGTGTTTATAAGCAATTTGTATTATCAAATGTTAATGATATACAGTGGATAGATAATTAAAGGACTATGATATGAGCTTTTCTTATCACTTTGGAGAAAACAACAAATAAAATTTAAACTATGCCCATTACAGCTGGTTAATTGCAGTTCAGTCTGTATTTTGCTATTCAGAATGCCAGTTAAACCCAAATACAAGTATGCGTGTTTAAACATGTCTTTTTTTTTTTTAATTCTCAGCTGGGTAGTCTGAGGACTTGATTAATTAAGCAACTGAATAATTTACTAATTTCTAATGTATATTTGTATAAATTACATTCTGATACCAATATCAGCTATTTATGGGCAGTGCATCCCAGGTCAAGACAGGAAATAATTGCAGCATTCTTAATGGAACAGCAAAACAGTTACATCAACTGAAAATGAGCAACTAATCTCAGAATTTACTCACCTGGTAGAAAACAGAACTTTTGTGAATACATAATATTTTAAAAGAACTGAAGGTACAATTTCATTTCGTATGAAATATTTTAAGTGGATGGACAGGAACTAGAATGACTGCAAAACTCAAAACCCTGTCTTCTCTGTTGAAGTTGATTAAAGAAAATTAGTAGATACTTTTCAATGAATTTTAGTTTGTATGCTATGAAGGAGTTTGGTGTGGTTTGTGTGAATAATTCTATCAACCCTTAAGATGCTCTAGGAAGACTAATTCACAGAATCAACTTACAGACGTTGTGAGGTCTCTAGTCTCTAGGCCTCTGGACATTTCATTATTTTTTTGTCTAAAACCTCTGTGTTACGAAAGCTGAAAGGTGCATTGATTTGAATCTTCCCCTCTCAATGCTGATTAATATAGATTTAGTAGAGAACAACATTGGGCACTGCCATTGGGATTCTGAGTTAGACACATCAAATGGCTGGCTCCAGAGGAAGAAACAGCAAGAGAGGTTTTCTGTTGGGGTTTGGGGTGCAGGAGCCTCCACGCCGAACCAGGCGGTGCAGGAAATTGATGAGCCCTGCAGCTCATCCTCTCGCCGGCACAGAGCATCCCCGGGATAACGGCTGTGCAAACACAGGTGGGTAATTTCATAATGACACGACTAAATGGACCATACTTTGCTTACGTGGATTTCCTAAACAGTTAAGCAAACACTATTGGCTCTGAAGAAATCACGTACTTTCTGGCCCTACAAAAAGTGTAGCATTCCCTACAGAAAGTGAAAGCATTTTTGCAGGAAGGTCATTTAAGGTGCAATTATAGCATTTAGGTGGTTGAGGTGGTTTTATTTCGGTGCATTCAAGGAGCAACTGATGCAAGACTTGGCAGCAAAGGTGTTGATGTGACTTTGTGCCAGGGACTCTGAACACATGTTGGGGGCTAACCTTGTCTGAAGGCTGCACAACTGCACCTTCTCCGCTCTTTCTGGACTGACTGTCTCAGACCTGTGCTGCTGTCACACAGGATTTCAGCACATACCAGCCCTATCTGAAATGCCTTAAAAATGTAGCTGGCATAAACTGCTTAAATTATTTTAACCTTAATATTTATAATAACTAACTGCAGTGAACCATCTCAAAACTAACAGTAGAAGGGAATAAGCAAGTTGTTGACATTAGCTTGATTTTACCAAAATCAGAGGCAACAAGTAAACAGGGAGAAACAAAAATCTGGTGTTGTTTTTTTTTTTTTTTTTTTTTCTCCAGTAGGATCATGATTGAGGCCATGAAATACTCTGTACATCTGTTTATTTTCCCTCCAACAGTCTCCACATTAAGCTCTCCAAAACAAATTACTCCAAATGTAGGTAGCACAACAAGGTACTGATTTCAAATATAGCCTATAGATATTTTTTAATACAGGTCTTATTAAAGGAAAAATGCCAGCTTTAGTTGTGGCACATGTGCACGTACATTTTATCCACATATGCAATTTAGAAAGAAATAGAGAAGTCATATAGATGAATAGGTAAATAAATTTATCAAATTCTCCAGATACATAGCTATAAAGATCAATTACATAAATACTAAAAAAGATTACTTCTGAAAGATTTTTCAGAAAATCTTAAAAAGATTCCTGAAATAACATTGTTATTTTATAGGTCAGCACAAAAGGAACTGTCTACTTGAAATCTTCATTTTAAAAAAACTACTCCAATTATTATGAATGTAATGCAAATGTACGTAATTTTGTCCTATTTCCAGCACAGAGAAATTAAGCAAGTAGTGGAAAATCAACTAGATCTATGCAAATTAGCATTGACCTTAAAAGTGCATTTTTTGCGGAACAGTAACATTGTTTCTTAAGGTGAATTCAGTAAATATCAGTCAAAAAAGAAGACAAATTAAGTGTTTTCTTTTCACAAATTACCTAATTCTTGCAGTCTATTTTAAGTAATGTGAAGATGTTTAAAAAAAAACAGGTCAAAAAACCTGGAAATAGAACAAAATATTTTTGTTGGCCAGGAACAGTCTCTCTTCCAAGGCAGCCAGGGAACTGAAAAAGCTATCGCCATTGCCTAAGTGCCACAAAATAAAGACAGAATGATTTCTAATTAACAAGAACATGCAACTGATCTGCACTTATTCCACACATAACCCTTCCCCATCTTACAAAGCTGGTTAACTCACTGTTTACCAAACATTTTAGAGTTCAGTCTCCTTCAGAGAACTCTTCTGTTTCTCCTCCCTTTTCTTGAGGGGAAAACCCCAGGGACTGCTTGCTTTCTCTGGCTAATAAATATTTAAGTATTCCATGCAAAATAGCAAGGCTTGAGCTAGAACATGATATGTGATAGTAAAGGGCTCTCACTGTGTAGGTTGCTGGTTTGAATTTTACATTCAGAGATAGGCATTACCATTCAAATCTCATCAAGAGGAAAGGAGAATTAAACCTAGACCTTCCAAGTACCAAGACAGTCTTCATATTGGGGAGAATTCCCTTTATTTTATATATATAAAATATATAAAGTCCCTTTATTTGACTGACCATATGGGGGTGTGGCTGACTTAAAAGTTATACTTGAAGATCAGGCCCTCACTGATAATCCAGGCAGGGCAACAACTAAATTATGGAAGTTAATATGGCTAGGTTGTGATCTGTTGCCTAATAGAGGTCCCCTCACCCTTGTGAAAATGTAGTGAGCTTTGGGAACACTGAAAGTTGGTTGCATTTTTATGCATTTAATAATGATACTAATAGCTATTTAAGTACATAAACACTTCAGGCACTGAAAGTTTGAGAATTAGGTGTTTACAGCAAATGGTTGCCTAAATGGCTTGCAATGTCCTTTTGTAAATTAACCTCTCTGTGAAGCTCACAGAAGTTGCAGCATTTGAGAAGGTCAAGAGAGAGGTTCAGCAACACATCATGTTTACACAGATAACATTTGTTTCATCTCTCTCCCATCTGATGGAACTGATTAGACAATATCAGTAACATTAATGTAGTCAGAAATTGTTATTAAAGCTGTTTTCACTGCTGAAGACTTGTTTTAAGTATGCAACTGTATACGTAACCTTGGGTAGTTTTACACAGGATATTTGCCAGTGAGACAACATTACCTTAAGGCTGTGTGAGTTGTAAAGAGTGGAATATCAGACACAATAAATTGAGATCTTTAACAATAAAGCATAAGATGAGGAGAGGGAGTTATTTTATTACATTTCAGAAGACAGTAAAGAGTTCCATTTCTGACCTAAGTGGTTCTCTATCTAACATCTAAGTAATCATTCAATCATCTAAATATAGAGGCTAATTTAAGGAAGATAAGTTTTATGGGCACAAGAATAGCAGAAGAGTACAGAAGTAAAAAAAAGAAAAAAAAGATGTAAGTAAAATAGAAGTAAAATGAGAAACAAACAAAATACTGAAACCCCAAACAGATGAAATTCCCTGCTCATCTGTGGCTTGGCTTTTAATTCCCAAATGCTGTAATGAAGACTCATTGATCATAGCAAATTCGCTGCAGGATCAAAACTTACAACAAACATTTTTTTGCTCAAATTGTGGCAGAATAATTCTGGAAGAAAGCAAAGATTGAAAGAGCTTTCACTCAAGAATAAAGGAAGGAAAATGCAAAAAAAGTATGTCAGCAGTTTTTTTTTCCGGCTAGTATGATCTGTCAAGTCAAACATGTTGGAAAAGAGCATTTTTGCATTTCCCACCACCTTTCTGTAGAATACTCTTTCTTTGATTTCTGGAACAGTTTACTTTGTTGCCTAGTTTAGTCACATTCTTTCTCCATGCTGAAAAAGATACTTGGGAATATCCTGTTGCATTTTCCAATAGCCTCCTTGCAAACCAGGAAAAACAGCCCTAATATCTTTGTAATCAGAGATAAGATATCAAAGACATGTAAAACTTGAAATGGAAGGGGATTGATGGGATAATTTGTAGGGGATGATCAGGTAACCGTACTAATTTATAAACTGTTTGGACTGAATAGTTCTATCCATCTGAAGTATAAAGAAATAGGCCTTCTTTTCTGCTAAGCTTCACTTTTGAATGCTTGCTAGAGTGTTTTCAGGTCATCTCCAAATAAATGGGGAAGAGCTGCTTAAATGGACGAGAAAAAGAGTAGGCTCTGCACACAGTCAAGAGGCACAGGAGAAGCACAGGACCATGACCACTCATGCAAACAACATGGGGAGATGAAATGGAAACAGGAGAGACATAAGGAAGGAGAGGATAATTTTCCAAACTTCAAATAGTTCAGAATTATAATAAAGAAAAATGCTTATCACTTCAATGTGCATTAGTTGTAACTATGAATGGATTAAGGAGGTTAAAAGTTTGGAAAGCAGTGGTGGTTTTGTGTAAAAGAAAAGAATAAATGAGAGGAGTATGAAAAGTAATGCTTGTGAATGTATCAGGAAAAGCCGGAATGAACACATGAAAATACTTGGAAAGATGCACTGTCTGTACCATTATAAGGTCTAAGTGTTTAATAATGGAATACATGACATACTGGAGAATAATTTCCATCCTGTGTCTGATCTGTGTTAGGCTACATGTACATGGAAGTCCATATTCCACAATGTTGCATAGGGCTGAATGCTTTCCTGGTTTACATGAACTACAAATAAGTGATTAGACACAAGAATTACCATTCAACTACTTCTTCCTTTGCCTGTATTAAGAAAAAGCCATATACTTATACTGGACATGATTTTTGAAATGTCAGAAACTGCCCAGAGAGATGTCTATTAATGTGTAAGTCCTGTCCAACTATCCATTTTCGATTCCACTCTTTTTTTTCAGAGATCTGAGAACTATATGGTGAAATTATATTACTTGTTCTGATGTGATATCTTGGCTTGGAGTCTTGCCATTTTGGAAAATCAGAGATCCACCTGAAGAATTTGCTTTCTCCTACTCCCTAACCATCACGACAAACATGCTGATATAAGTATGACAATGCCTTTCCCTGATGGTGCGGAATCCCAGAAGACATAGTGACCGTGAACAAACAGGCAGCTGTAAAAACAGCACGTGCCCTGACCACCACGTTAAAGACAATCCAGCTCATGCCAAGATGTGGAATTGACAGCTGCTTCTGCGCCTGACAACTGACTGTCCCCCACACCTCCCAAAAGGGTCCCATCTTTCTTCTTGTAACTGGCTCTGTAACTCACATTATAGAGTGGGACTAACTGATCAGGATTTGTGCTTATTTTCTTCCAGTGGATTATCCTGGGAAGCTCTTATTTAGATAAAAGTGCTTATTGAATGAAAAGGGGGAGTATAACAATAGAGGTGTCTGGATTTGAAATAAAGGCATAATGAACACAGGAAAAAAAAAAGCATATATTTGGGGGAAGGGAATTCAAGGCAAGATTTTGAAAGGTATTAGCTCCTGTGGAATTTGGTGCACACTGTCTCTAAAAGTCTTGCCTTCTTTATCTCCAAATTCTTCTGTCATTGCTAGATTATTTTAAAGGTGCCAGATATGTAGATTTGGATACCAGTTGTAGTATCTGTATTTGCTATATTTTATGCTCTATACTGCCAAAGGTCAATGATTTGCAGCTGAGTATGAAATTAAAATTTGATTCTGCCTGAAACACAGCTGAGAGGAAGGGAACAATGAGCTGTGCGCTTGTTTATACAAGCAAGATAAGAAAAACTACTTTCATTTGACAGTGTGCTATATACTGATATCATTACACTCAAGGAAGAATGCATTCCCTGTGAGTACTTTAAACTTAGAATTTCAGACATACAATGTGGTAATACAAACCTAAGAACAGCAAAATGTTTTATAACTTGGTCTGGCACTCCTTCTCAGGCACTCCTCCTCATGCTACCAGTATTGTTCTCTTGGTTGGGCAACCGTAAAAGTAGTTCACAAAGATCACCCAAAACTAACTGTGCATACAACAACTCAGGAGAGGTTCTTTGGCATGCTAGTGCCCTGGATAAGAAACTGAATGGAGGATAACAAAGATGAGTGATAGAAATTAAAAAAAATAAAAATAAAAACAGTGACAAAGAGCAGGCACATATAGGAACTAAGGAGAGGAGTGATAAAAAACAAACAGTGAAGTATGGCAGGTTATAGTTTCCACAGCATTAGATTGTACTGGGAGATGACAATATGTTAAAGTGTATTAGCTTCAACTGTAATTATCAGAAAGCATTTCAGAAAATTACTTAGTGTCATTGTATCCTTCCCTGCTTAGGGCTGGAAACTTGTCTGAGCCTCTACTGTAATTTCACGTATCTGAACTGATGTCTGAAGCCAAAGAACTCTCCCTGGGGAGGCACTTTCTGCCCACTGGATCTGCACTGAGAAGTCTCCATTTTCTTCTCCCTAAGCAAAAGAAAAGTCCCCAATTATATCTCCCTTCTTATCTCTGGTGTTGTGAACCAAGGGCTTTCAGCATCACTGTCAGATTTAGACACGGACTTACGCATTTCGTGGCCTCAGTCTATACAGAACTTGAAACATTACTTAATGTGGTACGACTGGCCTCAGGAGTCACAGCCTCATTAACTGGCATTGACAGAGTAGAAGAAAAGCCATTTAACTCCATGATGAATCCGTGACAGACGCCTGGCCAAGACCATCCTCTCACACGTTATTATAGGTGACCAGTGTGGAAACGCAAGGGCTCATCAACTTCTCAAGACACGGGCAAGAATTAGCAGCTTGCCTTGCTACAGCCTCTGCAAGGAGAGGAGATGCTGCAGCCTCCCTCACTGTTTTGGAAAGATAGGAGAGGACTCGGCAGCCCCAGGGGCAGGCACAGCGCCCGTCCCGGCTGGTGCTTACCCTGAGTGGGCAGTGGGGCTGGTGCCCAGGGCTGTGCTGAGCCTCGGTGCGTGCTCCCACCTGGTTTCTTTTCTCTCGGGTTTCCCCTAAAAGGAATGGGTCTGAGCTGGTGCCTGCAACGAGCACTTACTGAGCCTGTAAGTCTCCCCTCCATGACAGCATCCGCCACCACCTATGTGAGTGTCCCTGCACTCCAGCCCCATGAGCCGTGGGTTGCTGCTCTCAGATACCGCATTCACTGGCATGGCAGCCCCGTGTCTACGGTGCCTCATCCTGGATTCTCCACAAGGGTATGCAAAGAGATTAACACTCTTACAGCCCTCTCACATATTTTGGAGGTAATTGTTCCCCTCCTCCCTCTGATTTTAAGTGCAATCACCATAACTAACTTGGTACTGTAACTTGGATAGGGTTAGCAATAAAAATCACTCTATGGAATCAGGAGGTAAACTTTGAAGTGTGCGCAGGCTGAATTTAGGCCTCTGTAAATTGGCTCACTAGTATTATGCATTTTATAATTGTTGTAAAACACATTCAGGAAGGTTTTTAGGCTGTGCTTATCATGACACATTGTAACGCCACTTTGGCACCACTGTCACACCATATTATACATTAGATAGATATCTAATGATTATGCAAAAGAAGGTTGTTCATGACTTTTAGTCAATTCTTGATTAGTAAGATGGCGGTGTTATGCATAATAATAGATCGAATGTTTATCCTGAGGAGTCATTATCCAATACTTGCACAAATCTCATCTAAATTGTAAGCCAAAAATGTAACACTACCTGTAAAGTGAAGGAATATTTATTAGGGGAACCCTTGCACAGCATTTGACAGCACAAATACCAAGATTTATTCCTTTTGTTGTTACTGTAAGGTGAGAATTACCATATAGAAAAGGTATGAATTGACTGGTAGAACATCTGGAGGATGTTGCAAAAGCATTTGCAGGCATGCCTGAGAAAGAATATGCCTAGAAAGTGTTTGGAGTTGTTCACTCTCAACTTTTTTTGTGAAGTTTCTCAGTGCTGTATTAAACTAGCTATTATGACCAGGGGTAACATACTTTATTCAGCTTTGATTTTTGTTATGTAATATATTCAGTCAGAGACCTCACTGTAGTAGAACAGAGAAGTGGACGGAAGTTTCCATTTTAAAGTATTAATTGGGAGTGAATAGAAAGAAGGCAGCAAGGAAAAAAAATGCTATTGACAGCTACTCCATGGCAAACACTACCAAATCCAAATACTGAAAATTTCAGGGGAATAAGACCATAAATAAAGAATGCCATTACTGTCACCTTGAGTGACCACTCGCATAACACCAGCCAAAAAAAAGCCTAACCTACAATTCCTGTGTACACCCTACAAATCCATCTCAGGGTTAAAATATATTCAAGTGACAGAAAAATCCATCTCATGTTCAGGTAAGCTGCTCTGAAGGCTAGTCACACTGTTAAAGCCTTTTCCCATACCTTTAGTGAGAATTTCCTTGTCACGCATTTCCTTAGCTTCCATGCTACGAGGGATTTCACAGTCGTTTTTTTTTTTCTAGATTAAAGAGGGATCAGCTATCAGAAATCTTTTCACTATTTCAGCCGTGCTCACCTCCTAACCTTTTTTTTCTTTTAGAGGAGGAGGGGATAAACTGAATAGCTTAAGTCCTAAACTGCTTAAGAGTTTCTAAGCCTCTTACAGTAGGGGATGTTTTCTGAAAACTGAACTCTTTTGCAGTTTTTTTTCTGACTAACCTCCAAATTTTCACATACTTTCTGAAATACAGATGACAAAACCAGACAGTGTTCCACTAACTGCTTCCCTCATACTTTTTACGGAGGAAACAGGACTACCTGGTCCCTACAGTCTGGCAGTAGACTAATTGTCCTCCTTCTCCAAGGACTTAATTTGACTCTCAGCTGATGGGGTGACCCCTTATACTGGGTTCTCATCTTTAGTCACTTTTTGTAAGTCTCATTCATTTGGGCTTGGATAATCAGTATGCACTTTGGGTCAAGCACAGATAAGTTATGCAGGAACCACCCCCCTCAAAAGGCAACCAGTAAATTCAAGAGTATCCTGAAAGAAGAGTTTTGTCCTCTTTTCTGCTGACTGCCAGATTGCTCAGAGTTAGGATCCTGGGAAGCTAGCTTGCAGTCTCACTTGGTAAAACAACCATAGTTATACTACCGTCAGGATCATGATGCTATCATAGAGTGTTTCAGATAAGCATTTTAAAGAATTGGTCCTTTAAGAGTTTTTTGTTGATGGATGGATTTGCTGTATTGAACACAGTGCGTTGTCACAGTGTGTGACACAAGATGCTAAAAAATACTATATATATACACAATGTATTTGAGCAAGCACTGAATAAAACATTGTTCAATGAAGGCACAAACTCCACGGAATAATCCTTCTGTTGTAACAGTTAGTGAACCAAAGCATGTAAAAAAATGAAGAGATGCTAAAGAGGAAAGAAAGAGAAGCAGTTGTTGGAAAAAACAAACAAACAAATAAACAAAAAGATGAAAACCCCATCTATCAAAATATTTTTAGATTATTTCTTTACAAGAGTGAACGATTATATGAGACAATGAGTTTAGAGTGGTCCATGAGCCAACACTCCACACAAGGCTATTGAGACATGCTACTCCTTACTTACACATTTAGAGGTTGCCAGGCAGGCCACTGTGCTTTTGCCTTGATGACTGTTAAAACCTCATCGCTCTGTGAAAAGAGACAAAACAAGAAAGTGATTGGGACAATTTTACAACAAGACTAATAAGATTTACAGCCAAAAAAGTAAGAAGTACTAGATCAAACTGTGCCTTCAAATTCTGATTATGAGAAATATGCTTTGTCCTTTTTGTTATCTGGGCACCTCGTGTCCTCAGCTGCACAGGGTTCATCAAGGAGCCTCTATGAGTGCAGGAGGCAAGAGTGATGAGCAAAGGCAGTCAGACCTTGGGCACAGTCTCTTTCTCTTCTGCAGGAACTAAAGTGAGCTTAAAACACCATCAGGAGTTCACAGGCCATGCTATCTTTGTGTCGTGAGCTGAATGGAAAGTTTTCAGAGTGGTGCACAATGATGACAGGTGTAGATAAGGAGAAGGCCTTTGTATTGGAGAAATACCACAAAACAGTATGACCAAACTGAGTTTGTTCATGTAACACTATCACAGAAAGATAATTGTGCTGTATCCTGGGCTGTTAGTCCACATGTAGTAGTTTATTGGCAAAAAGTATCTCTTGAGCTGTTGATTTTTTAATTCTCTGACAATCCTTGTGGCCAGAGGAATTTACCAAGGTTAAAAAAAGCAAGGACAGAAAAATCGCCCTTAATACCTTACAGATCTACAGGCCAAGAGGCAGACAAAAACTAGAGGCTGCTGCTCTAGGCAATCTAATACTCGCTGTGAGCATGTATGATATATTATTTATTATCGGTGTAAAGAGTCCGTGGTGGATGAACTGCAATCTCTTCCAAGTAGAGCCACTAATAGCACTTTCTCTTTGCTCTCCATTTACACATGTGAAAATTATAGGTTGAAATATAGTAGGCACCTGTGGAAGCCCATGGTGTGGCAAAGCATTGTGCGAAGATTATTTCCTAAAGTTTGTAGGAATTCCTTCATCAGCAGTTTTAAACTTTATATTGGTACAATAAACTCAGGACAAAGGCAGGAGGCCGTTAACAAGCCTCTGACGCCCAAAAGACATATATCACACTTTTTAGAAGCATTTTCCCCATCTGCCTTAGGAATCCACCCCAGTAATTCGCCTAGATGAACACAAAGTTCACAACTCACTCACATGATTTCTACTATCTTTTAACAATATTTCCCAATTAGACTGAGAAACCCACCTCATACATTACTAGTAATTGGCACTTCCAACAGAGCTGACCTTTCAATTTAGTGATAGTAGTGCCATTTCCTGCTTGACAGCAATAGTTCTGATACCCTAGACTAGCTTTAGTCCATATACACCCCCCTTTAAAGAAAACGATTTTCACTGGTTGTTTCTACCACTCTCAATGTTTTCTGACTCACTCTTTTTACCCAAGCAAGGTGATTACAGTGCTGATAGGCCCTGTCTGTAACATAGGAGGTTTTCAGTCTCAGGAATATGTATGTGACATGACGTTGCCCTCAACCTGAGTGGATGGATAAGCCATTTCTTCAAAATCCTTTTTATGAATACAGATGTTTGGCCAAAGCCTATACTACATTAAATGTCCTGAGTTAACATAGCTGAAAGTCTGACTCTATAAAGGCAAGTAAGTCTAAAAAGACTTAATCAAACTCCCATACTACTAATATAGCTGGAATAAAGAGAATTTTGTGATGAAAGGGAGTGATCAAACAGCAGGCAGCAGAGCTATGGAAGCAGGTGGATCCAGTGGGGCAGGCCGTGGGTGAGTAGCAGCAGGGTGAGCCGCCAGCATAACTCGCTCCCCGCCTCCCTGCTGGGCTGGGTGGAACCCAGCAGAGAGACGCTCCATGCAGGAGAGATGCATCACATCCAGGTTCATCCACAGCAACCGCCTTCTTACCTCCATGCCAGCAAAAGTGGAAAAGAGCGCTTTCCTCTCAAAGTAATTTAAAAGGAAACTGATTAAATGAATGAAGCTAAAAGTCAGAAGTTAAAAGGCATTACTTGTCTTTCTCTGTCAATGGAATTTGCCTTAATTTTTAATTTTCCTTGTTTCAACATCCTAAGACTCTCCAGCCAGGCATATCTTCATGTACCTGCCTTGAGAACATATTTGCATTCAAAATTATTAACTGTGTATTGTACATCCCAAAGAAAGTCCGTTATGAGCATAGATGGTTATGTTTCTTAAAATAATACACTGCTTATCTAATAGAAGCCAGTAATTATGTCAGTAACATCCAAATCACTCATGTCTGAATGCGTTTTAACATGTGCTATTCAAATTAAAAATGCATACCAAGCATGGATGAACTATTATTAATAGCTTAGTAGTAAGTGCAGGGGGAAGGAAATAAGGAATAGAGCATGGTGCATTCAGACATCCCCAAAATTTTTAAGGGAGGTGAAAATTCAGATGCAAGAGCTGAAATCATGGCCACTTCCTGATCAGTAACCAAAATCAAAAGATGCAGAATCCAGTGTTCTGTTGGGCCTGGAATGAAAATACACATTTTTGGTATCTAGAGCTCCTCGACCATTACACATGATTAAGCTGCAACTCGAATTAAATCGTTGTTATTCCAAACTGATATTCTAATTATGCAGTCATCTCTACCGTGTAGATTTGTAATATTTCTAATTAAAAAAAAAATTAAAAAATGTAACCCCTACAGTGTTATTAATGCCAGTGTATATTTACTTCTACATGCATTGATAGACAGACAGATACCTGAGTAGATATTTTGTACGCTAAAGATTTTTCCTTGGACAAGTGTTTATGTCAAGATGAAATCCTGGAGAACAATACAGTAAATTTTGCTTGCAGAAATTCCTTGAGGCTGTTGCCATGTGAGGACTAGGGACCCCATCTGAGCCCAGGGAACCTAGCTCCTCTGGCCACTTGTGGTGCCAGCAGCCTGCATCTCTCCAGCCTCCCACAAAAAGCAGGCTCAGGGGGGTCCCTCAGAAAAGCAGTGACCTTCCTTTGCCTCCAGCCTCTCCAGCTGGCCTCCGCATTTTTAAGGGAAAGTGATAAACTTAAACAGCCCAGGCAAACAGATGTTATCCACCACACAAGTTCATAGCGTTGAAGGCTTGAGAGGAACATATAGAAAAGATACAGTGCTTGGATTTGCCAGCCAATCTCTAGCTATAATTCATTGGCAGATGGTAAAAACTGAGAGGATATGAAATGCCTGAGGAGAAATCCACAAATTAACGATATACAACTAGTTGATATATCCCAACTGCCTTGAATAACACAATTGCACAGACTTTACAGTAGAGGCATAAAACACCACATAATTTTTATGAATTTTAGTTAACATTTTCTTAGGGCTTGCTGTATTACATTTGTACCCATTTTTCTCTCTTCTTCATACTCCTAAAATTTTGCTTTGATTTTTGAAGTAAACAAACTCTCAAATTCACGTCAAAATATGGCAAAAAGAACTAGCATGTTTCATTATTGTATGTTGCAAGTTGTCTTGTCATCATTTATGTATTTGGCTGGGAAACAATGATTCCCACGTAATGAAACTGTTAGATTCTGAAAAAGAAAACCAGATCATTTGCAAACTGATGGAGTGTCAATTTGTTACAATGTCAGAACAAGTTAAAGGGAAGGACACCAATGCTCTTGCTTGGAGCTGCTGAAAATCCTTTAGGTAAATTCTGATACACACCTCTTCCAACAATAAAAGAAAAAAAGAAAAAAAAAGGAAGAATGTCAAGCCTATGTTATGCCTCTGTGCATGTGGAAGTTGTCAAGGAGTGAATTTGGGACTACCTGTCAGTTGTTACAGAGATATACAGGAGGATGGTTGCTACCCTCTTTCCTTCTCCCAGTTAAGGAGGTTTCTTCCTTGAGTAAATCACAGAATTGATAGTTGGGAACTTGGAGCTGAGTTTTTGCTCAGATTCTTTTGGGCATATCGATATCATGCAATGGAGTACAAGTATGAAATTCTCCCATGAGGGGAGTGAGGGTGCGCAGTGCCGTGCCGCACCGCCGGCCAGCCCCAGCACACCACAGTCAGGTGGGGGCAGCTTCTCGTGGAAGCAACGTTCCCTGCTCCTCAGCAGCTTGTCTCCACTGATGTGTGTCTGTGCCTCCATTTGCTGTGAGAACGTGCTACCACTGATGCAGCATCTCAGCTACTCCTGTAAGTAGGAAGTCATGATTTAATAACTGAATTAGTATAAGCTCTCAGGAGTATTCACAGTAAATCCCTCTGAAAAGTGTGGGTATATGTAATCACTTCCAAAACTTGGTATAAAATCTTTGTAGAGCCTACTGAAGCCTCTTCTTCAATTTCAGTTCAATGATATGATTTCAGTTTCCAGTTGAAATAGAATGACTCCTTCTCTACACACTTGAAGCTTGCTCAAAAAGCCCAGTGGAGCCAAAGCAGCTTCTAGATTGACTTCAATATTTTTTGGATTATGGCCTAAATTAAAACATGCAAAAATAGCAAAGAACTATGCTTTTCTCCAGATTGGCTTTCCATGTTTGCATTTCGAGCTGGGGGTGGGTGGTTGACTGAATAGCAGTTCCCTATGAAAGTACTGTCCTCCAAAAAGTCCTAATAGCATGCTTTTTAAAAGTTGATAATGTAATTCTAATACAGACAGCCTTACTGACATTCTGAGGTTGGTAAAAACTAATCATTTACTTTACATCCATTTGTTCATGTAATGTACAAATGAACGTGCATGCAGAATAAACTCATTAAATAGCAACAAATAGAACCCCGTGGTATGAAACGACCACGAAATTAGATCAGTCAGCTGCGCATTTTACAAAAGATTAAAAACATTTCCTCATCTTCAAGAACAGAAAGTGGGACATAGCTCAAAAAAGCAGCATTGAATATATAATTTGATTTGAAGTCTTTCTCAAGCAAGGGGATTTAAAACAATTTGTTTAAAGGGTAACATCCATTAAAAAGTAATGGAAGCTTTCAGCAAAAGGTTTAAGTATCATCTGAATACCTTTAGAAGAAAAGAGATTAGTAGGATCCGGAAAGCCATGTCAACCATTTCATGTGCTCCTGCTGCTTTTTGGTAACTGATGTGATTAGTATCCTTTCTGTACTGGAAGTTATTTTTATAAGTAATTTTTATTACTATTTTTATTTTATGTGTGCCAAATAACATTAGAAAATGTGACTGTGCAGATCACTTAGCACTTCGTAATAATGATTTGATTCGGTTCAGCTAAACGAATGACAGTGTATTATCTGACATCAAAATCAGAGTCAGATTCAATGAACTGTGGGAATGAAAAACACCTGTTTTGAGCTAGAGCTTAATTTCACTCATTTCACACTGCCACTGCTTGGCATTCATTCGATTGTTTTAGAACAGAGAACATTTAATTCCTTCCACAACATTCATCCTCATAATATCTGAATACCTTTCTATCCACAGTGGACTCATTTTCACAAGGTTCTTAGAAAGTAGAAAAAGCAACATTATCCTCAATTCACAGATGATGAATCAAATGTCTTCTGGAAACAAACCTACATATCTGAGTTTTAAGATAGCATCTTTACTACAGGATCATCCTTTCCCTCAAAACATAATTTGTTATTGAAGGAGAAAGAGATAAAGTGAGAATGAAAAAGTATAATGCACAGTATGCCTTCTGTGGGGAATCAAATGCTATGAAAATAAGAATGATATAGTGCTTTGGAGGGATAGCTGGGTGCTCTTAAAAGCTGATCAGTCTTCCGTGATTAGTATAAATAGACCTTATTCCACCTCCACCCTATGCACACACAGAGAAATCATTTCAGGATGTGAAAAGCGTGTGTTCAGTATCCTTAAGACTTCTTCAGTTCATGAAAATAGTTTCAGGCTGACAGAAGTCTTCAAAACCTCATATTTTGGCTCTTTTTTGCTACATATGCTGTATAGTTAGATATCTTGTTACAGAGTGGTGTTAAGACGAAAAAATACAAGAGACAACACAAACATCCACTTGCACGCTCTGAGCAGCCAGGTAATCTACAAGAAAGCCTGAAGACTCAGCACAGAAGACAAGAAGATGCTATAACTATTCCTCTTGTGGGCTTAGGTACCTCTCTCATTGCTAAAAGGACATGTTTACTTGGGACTGACAGCATGAAGATCCCTTCTGAAAGCAGACACCTTTCTTCTAAACTAGGAATGGTGATAGTGTTTGTTATAATGCTCTACTGGTGTTTATACCTTTATACAGGTACAATTTTCTATCAAGGGGTTTGTGTGTACAACCATCTTGCAACTGTCCCTGCTGCTGAAAGACTATCTAGATGACATTGCTGTTCAGTCTACTGATTAA
The DNA here is from genome assembly GCF_000690535.1 of Cariama cristata. Classification (NCBI taxonomy): domain Eukaryota; kingdom Metazoa; phylum Chordata; class Aves; order Cariamiformes; family Cariamidae; genus Cariama; species Cariama cristata. Next base: position 20,879 of record NW_009626015.1, on the reverse strand, counting down.
GTGACCACAGCCTGAAAAAAGGCTTCAATTTTAGGGCCGGAGTGCAAGACTCATGGTTAGGCTACTTGCTGGAAGAGTTCTGAGCTCTGGACTATGATTATTTTATCTAATAACCACTTAATGCTAGAAAGATATTATCAGGTAAGAGGGAAGTAGCTGTGATTTTAAGTACATGTACTTAAATTCTACTGAAGTTATGAGTGAGGTGTACCTTCTTTCATGTCACAGGATTGTTACGATTCAATAGGATAGCTTTCAGTAGAAGTTGAATTGCATGATATTCATTTATGAAGAATTCGACTGCAGTAATAGATGTGCCAGAAGGTACATTACAAGACCAGAAAAAGAGAAAAAGGTACTATTTTGCCCCAATACAAATGCACACTTTCTTTCCAGGTTGAGAGAAAAATAAAGACCAATCTTGTCTTTAAAATATTAACTAATGCAAAATACCTGGTTAATTAATGCTCAACACATTATGGACTTCCATGGATATCAGTTGAAATATGGCATGTTTTCTCCTGATTGGTAAAATCTGTAGACATCTTGCCTGCCTCAGTTTTACAGATGTGTTTAAATAAAAAAGGGACACTGATGTAGGCACATTACTGAAATTTGCAACAACTGTAAACGAAAAAGGAAGTATTAGTCTGCTCTGTGGTAATAATATATTTCTGGGATAAAAGCAGCTACATACAGCTTTAATTGCTCTGGAGTTCATCTTCATGTAAATACACACATTTGCTTTATAGTAACTGTGATTGTGATCTCCTGTAATGCACTCTGAATGGGCATGTTTCATTAACTCCATAAGCAATCAGCCTGCTTTGAGTCCGCCAAGGTTTCTGAGGATTTCTTGTTTATGTGGAGCACAGAAGTTTCCCATAGCTATTAGCATGGTCGTTACAAAATCTTACTTGCAAGGCTACTATTGTGAGCTGGTAATACATCATGCAACACATCTACTTTCCTGTGGGTGCAGCAAGGAGGTTGCTGAAGTTGCCCTAAGCCTCAGTGCTGAGATGGAGATTTTTTTTAATGAAAAAGCGTGCAGAAGCTGTTTTTTTCCAGTTCATAAAAGAGTGCATTTTAGAAAAGGCTAAGCTTTTAGTCACAAATTACTTCATTTGGAAGGAAAAAAAATATGCCATAATTAAAGACAAAGGCTTATTTCTACCATTTGATGACAACTAAATTCTGTTTGTGGCTGACTTAGATTCAGGCAGATTATACTTAAAGCCAATAGCACAGATTTGGGGTTACTTTAAGCAACAGCGAAAATACATTTCAGCCAGTGGAATCATACCAGGATTGTGTTTGCCCATTTTACTTTGACTTCTCTGTGTTTATGATAGCGATTTTGTGGCAGCTGAGAAAACCACAGATATTACAGGATATATAAACATGCCTGAATGGAATTCATTATTTGATCGTAGTACTTACAAATTCAATATTTCCCTGTACAAACAGCTATTTCTTTAATTAAAAAGTCTTATTTCTTTTCTTCAAAAAATTGGTAATGACATTTCAGGGAATATAAAATCTGTGGTTTTTAGTTCACCAAATATGAAAGTGTGGGGGAATTTCTAGGCTTTTAATAATATCCACTCGATTACAAAATCACAATTTCAGGGCTAAGATAGATAAAGAAACACTGTTGGGGTGCAACTGAAGAAAGATGGAAGGAAAGATGAGCATTTATATCCAATACTGAACTGTTACTGTCTGAACAGGTCCTGTTTCAGGAGAGCAAGTAATCCAGCAGTTCAGACAGTCCCAGCTTAACCTCTGTGCTGTACAGGAAAGCTTTCCTGAATTGGATAGTCAGCAATTTTGTATTCACTTTTACAAAAAAAACCCTGTCTGTTAGATAATCAGGCTGAGAAACTTCCCAAAATGTGGATATTTTCCATATTTTCCAGAAAATACGGAAATATGTGTTAAAGCTACAATTTCAGGATAGCGACTGCACAGATGCTAGCTGACAATGGATGTTTAAAAAAGAAATTTTAAGAGGGAATTACAAGTATTATAATTCCTGATTTTGTTAAAAATTACTAGGATGGGATGTAAGAGTATGTTCATTGTCACTCTCAGTATATATCCCAAAAGCTCTGATTCACCTTGCATTAACAATCGTCTGCATTACCTGTCCCACAGGCTTTTCTTTCAATGAAGTGGCTGTTTCAGGAGGTGAATGTAGGCTGAAGTTAATAAAAGAACTGTTGCTAATGGCAACACTGGAAATCCTATGCTCTATTTTATTTCCATTAAGGTGCAGTTACATAATCTAGGGTGCTCCAATAAAGCAATAATTCATTTTTGCACAGTATAAAGCTTAGCAGTGTGTGTTAATGAGTCCTAGGTATATTGTGAGATTTTCAGCTCTCATTTTCTGTGGCTGAGCAGATTCTGTAGGAAAAGGGTCTCCCTTGTGAATCCATTTCTTAATTGCATGTTGATTTTCTACTGCACATTTTGCTTCATTTTACATAGAATTCTTTGCTGTCTTTAGACCACAGAAACATTTTGGGATCCTAAATTAATTTGCCAAAAAACAAGGGAAGATCTTTTTACTACACTTAGGAATGGCTACTTTTTAAAATAGGGGATTAAACTAGATTTTCAAGCTGACCATAAGTGTTGTAACTCCCACCCTCTGCTTAATAGGTTTAACCAATATATACCCTTTTGTCCTCCTCCTGTCTTAACTTTCCTAATTTCATCAATCCTTTAGACTAAACTAGCCTTTAAACTGATATCCAACTGCTATACAGCTATTGTGATTTTAAACACAAATTATTTGGAAATGGTGAGCACACCAGAAAAGAAACGGGGAAAAAAAAAAACCCAAAACAATCTAACACACCAAGGCATTCTCCGTACAATAAAGCAGTTGTATGCAACTCAATAGCAACCTGCAAGACAAAAACTGCATTCACTGGAGATAATGATAAAAGTGTTTTAAAGCACAAGGTTCACTCATTAGATTCATTTTCGGGTAACTACAGCATTTTTTGCTCAGACTCCTTCAAATAGTTTTGAAACAGTCAGGGATGAAAGCATTGAGACAGGTTCTTGGGCATGCTCTAAGTGAGTTTCAACTGCTTAAA
>NW_009626015.1:0-17752 GCF_000690535.1 Cariama cristata | reverse complement strand
ACCTCAGGAGAAGGCTAGATCTGCTCTGAGAAACAGCCTAGAGAACGGGGACAGAGAACAATTCCGTCTTCCAGCAGTGAGACTCCAGGTATCACGATTATTCATCCTGCTGCTTCTCTCAGACATTAGCCAAATGTAGTAGCTTGAACAGAGGAGAAATAATTGTTCAGATAATAGCAAGTGATTTTAAATAAGACCAGCAAATTAGCTCAGGAGGTGAGCTTTCCTGACCCTTGATAGCATTTTGACAAATCAATGCTGATTTTTTTTTCCCCCATTCAGAATGCACAATATAAATATTCTAAATGTGCTTTAACTGCTGTACAGAGGCAATCACAAAAGCTTAATTTCCCTTCAGTAAAGATGTTGTGTCTAAGCCATCCTTTACCATTCCTTCCAAAAAAATCCAAAAACTAACCCTGACAAAAAAAAAAAAAAAAAACAGCAACCAAAAATGTAGCCTTTAAACAAATTAAGGAATTGAGGATCCTATCACGAATTATATTTTCTGTAATCTGGAAAGGAGTATTCTTTTAGAGAAATCAGTGTGGATTTGTGTATGTTTAGAAAGGTCTTGTTTAGGTAGATGTTACACGAGTGTAGCAGTGTGCTCCCCATGCCCCCTCTTTTCTGCTTATGCAATAGCCACCAGTGGCAGTCATGATGGCTTCATTGGGCTCTGGGGAGACAGATAAGAACACAAAAAATAAGGGCTATAAATCTTGCTCAACAGTTGATGGCTAGTTGAGCATGCGGCAAACGAAATACAGCTAGTATGCAAATACGACTGTAAGTCAATCAGCTTACTCCATGAATAGTGCACAGGCCAGAGCCTGTTGAGCTCTCCTGCGTGGCAGTGGGCTGCATGCCAGGATCTCCCCTTGAGTAGGGAATGCCTCTCAAGCTTACTCCTCGAGGCTGGGAGAATCCCTATCACATCACACACTCAGTAAGTGACATGGGAATAAGAGCGCTGAAACTTCGAAATCGTAGCTAAATGATATAAGGGATTGATTGTGCATACATAATCCTTTAGACATAAACCATTGACCAAGTCTGGGACTAAGTCTGGATCCAGCTGCACCTAAGCTCCCCTCTGAGAAGGAGTTCAGAACGCAAGGGGGTCCTTTCTGAACCTCATGAGTCAACGGTAGGGTCTCCCTGACAGTTTTGTCTGACTCTGTCCTCTACACAGTAAATATAAATAAATAAATGAGGACCCTGTCCTCCACGCAGTGTATATTGCCATCAAATCTTGTTAAACCACTGTCACATTTACCATTGAACTTTGTTAACTCAGTGTTCTATACTGTTTTTCTCTCTTGCAAGTGAAGTGACTCCATCCACAACACCATACCAGAGGATATGCAATCCTTGCCCTTTGCCTGCCCTCACAGAGCAGCAACTTTACGTTGCTGGATCAAGTAACACCACAGTTACACAAGTTGCTGTACAAAGTTAATCATTTAGTTTTATTTTTTTTGTATACCCTCCAGAGCCAAGAGGTGTAATACTGGTATGCTTCGGGAGTTCAGAAGAGAATAATGCCAGCCCCACAATAATCCTTTAGACATAAACCATTGACCAAGTCTGGGACTAAGTCTGGATCCAGCTGCACCTAAGCTCCCCTCTGAGAAGGAGTTCAGAACGCAAGGGGGTCCTTTCTGAACCTCATGAGTCAACGGTAGGGTCTCCCTGACAGTTTTGTCTGACTCTGTCCTCTACACAGTAAATACTCAAGTGTACCTTGCCATCAAATCCTGTTAAACCACCGTTGCATTTACCATTGAACTTCCGTTAACTCACTCTCTTATGTCAATAATATTGTTGCTTCTCTCTTGCGAGTGAAGTGCATCACTCCATCCATGACATCAGAGGCAAATCCAGAAACTGAGACTGACCTGGAAAGTTTCCTTGCTGCTACTTAGAAATTTCAGGGCCTGAGCGAGGTAACGTTGTCTCCCATCTCTGATAGTTCGCTCTGGGTCTCCAGCAGTTAGACAGCTGGGCAATGTTTTTTTGTTGTTGTAGTTGTTTGGGGGTTTTTTTGGTTTTTTTTTTTGGTTTTTTTTTTTTTTTTTTTTTTTTTTTTGTAAGCTATGTAGCACTAACTGTTCCCTCAGAACAGTGTGGGAGGTCAGATGAAGGTTATCTCCCTACCTAGTGCCCACACTTCTTGTTGCTTAAAGAGCTTCAGGTATCTTTAGATCAGTTAATATGGCTATACTTTACATGTGCCATTAAGCAGAATTAATAGTAGAAGAGGAATTATATAAGACTTACAGCTTTAAAAACAGTAGGAGCTGCTATTAGAGTGACATCTGCAATTGATGTAACTAACATAACAGGGAAGAGCTACTCATTCCACTGTGGAAAGTACTGGTTTGGTTTCTAGTTGCTTACTTAGAACAGCAAAAACAGAACAGAGAAGAAAGAATTAAACCCTGTAGCCATAATGCTGCATGTCATCCTATACTAATCAGAGATAAATGGGTGATGTTGTCTCTGTAATAAGCCAGACATGAAGAAATATGTTTGTCTTAAGGAACATCTCTAAAGCACTCTGGAAAATCCCTAGGACATCAAATTGCTGAGTGTAGCATTCATGTAGTTATTTTATGATCAGAATAGTTCTAAATTAAGGAACATAAACAGAGGCTTGCACTCCAAAAGAAAGTATTCACTATATTGCACTGTACTTGCATGCTGCAATATTAATTCTAAAAATAAGAAAATAGTGAGAAACAATCACTGCAGTGAGGACAGGATAAATGTAAGTATTTTCATTTTAGCTGTAAAATACCAGTAGCTGATAAGGACACACCTTAAAGCTGTGTACCTAAGTCTACTGCTAAAAATGCTTATTGTGATGTGCATCACTTGCTATTTCCTATGGCTGTTTTGAAATTATATGTACTCTGATCTATGTATATGCTTCTCTCTAAAGCTTATGTGCTGAAGTTAAGTTTAAATTTTAGAGTTTAGCTGTTAATCATGTTATCATGAAATGACACAATGCATTGTTATGCCATGAAACGTTTTGAATATTCCATGACATGTTCAGAGCCAAAAAAAGCACACTTCTCATTCCAGCAGTAAAGCACATATTTCTGTTGTGATCATCTCATTTGCATTCCTTTAGGCACCTAAACTCTCTTTTGTAGTAACTCCGTAATCAAACTGTTCAGTATTAGAATTGTGCTCAGTTCTTTTAAATCAGGAATACTGTGTACAGACATTTATTTTCCTTCATCTTTCTTTTTATCTCCCTTGAATCCCCTCTCATAGCAGACTCCTGGTGGGGGATTTCCAGAAGCACACTGAACACAAACTTCATTCCCTTCTTTATTTACACAAAAGTAGCAGGCCAGACTGCTCCTCACTGAAGTCCTAATTCCAGGTGTTAAGCAACTTTATTAAAATAATTTACTATCCCTTAAAATAAAATCAGGTTGTTTTCTTTTTAGTAATCTCTAAAGAGATTAGAACTGCTCTGTTATTGCAGGGCAAACTTCCAAAGTGGTTAATAATCAGAGCAGCAAAGCATGGTAAATGCTATGTCTCATTGTGAAGCTAGCGCTTGGACTCTATTCACTGGAGTAACTTTAAAGATATGTCATCCTTTGGCTAATCAGGATGAACGCTTTTAGCATTTACGTTTCTAATGCAAAAACATGCAAAATTCACAGGGCTGTTCCATCTTGTCTTCTCCTGACACTGCAATTGTACACTGAAAGAAACTGATGGAAATGTTCGCTTACAACAGAATTGTCGAGTTGTTGCACCACAGTAACTACAGAAAGACTATTAAATATGCAATTAGTGTGGCATTCTCTAAAGTCTGATGAGCCAATTAATAGCACTTTGTATTTTCACAGCACCTTGCCTCAAGGAATTTAAAAATACTTTTAAACAATAATTAAGTTCTAGAGTTCTCCTGTAAATCATTTGCACCATTGCACAGACACAGAAACTACAGCAAAGTTAGCAGACCAAATAACCACTTACAGTTCAGAAAGTTTGATTTCCAAGCACGTTCACTGACTTCCAGCATTGTGATGATACAACAACATGCCTCGCAAGAAGACTGGCAATCATACTGCCACTGGTCTTTTCTGTAACTCTGAAGAAGTGACACCTGCTAATCCACAAGTAAAGGTGAGGACACCAAGCTTTCTCTACAATACTGAATGACTTGATGATCCACCTTCTGATAATCTATGACTTGATGATCCACCTTCTGATAATCTGAGTAATTACATACAAACCAGGCATCATCTACACTCTGGACTATCGATTTGAATTTGTGGTTAAAACATTAATTAATCTAGCAAGCATGATAAAGCTGTCTGTGAAATACATCATCTACAGTAACTTTGTATTAACTAACAAACAGGTAATCTATGGCTCAAACTACATCTTTCACAAAAACAAAACCCATGTAAAAGCAGCCCAAAAGGCATGCTATAAACCAAGCCCTTAGGCATGCATTTGGCTTTGCAGAACAAATGTGTGTGTCTTTCCAATATGCACCTGACTATAACGGGCTTATAAATGAGGACACCTGTCTAAGGAAAATAGATGAGAATTTTTAACAACTCCTTTCTCCCAATACCATCTACAAAGCTGAAAGCTTGTTATATCTCACCCTGTTCTGGAATTTGTGCATTATAATCTATGCTTGAGAAAAAAAAAAAAATCAACCCTCAAAAAAAATTCCCTCAAACTACTAATTCAGCCTCATCCATTTCTACCCCAGTCAGAAAGCAAATGACCTTTTGCCACTCCATCCAGTCTTGAGAATTGTAATGTCAAAACTAAGTTTTCTGTGCACCACCAGACTTTGTACAGTGATATTTTCTGTGCCAAAAACCAAACAGAAGTCATAACATTTCACAGGAACTATGCAAATGAAATAAAAAAAAAGAAAATATATTATGCCCTAGAAAGAAATCACACAGTCAAGAGGAAAGGAAATCCAATCTCCAGTAAGGTATATTCTGATGTTCAGGAAAACCTACAAAATATTTTCAGAGCCTGGGAAGTAAGATCCAGTACTCTCTGCTTATGAACGGCTCTTGCTGTCTTACATGGTCTTTCTCCCCACCACCACCCAGCTGTCTAATTAATCAAACATAGTCAGTGTTCAATCTTTAGAATTACCTTAAATTTTGAGCATTATCTCTTTCTGTAAACTTTTCTTCTGTCAGACAAACATTTGTGAAAACGCTGGGAACAAAACCCAGTGCTACTGAGCTAAGGTTTAATGCTCTTAACCACCCAGCTTCAATTTCTCCAGAAGGTTCTGCTCATTTCGTAGATGAAAACAAACCTCTTTCTCACACATAGATCTGAAAAGATCCCAATTGCTCATAGGCTTATGCCTTACCAATTATTCATTTTCTGAGTCAGAGTTGCTCTATACAACAGGCAAGAACATTTGCAAGTGCAGATATTATTCACAGATAATGTTAGCTTAGTTCTTAAATAACTGAATTATAGAAAAGTTACGACTCTTTTTGAAGGAAGGTACTACTTACCATAAGCATGGCTAGGTGAATCTGAATTTAACACTTTATAAGATATGATGAGACTACTGAAGTAATTAGGATTTTTTTTTTTCTTTCCACCTGTTTTACATGTAGTTCTTTGCACCTCTCCCAGATACAGGGATTTCTAAATTCCTCTGAATACCTCTCTCTTCCTGATCAGGAATACAGTCCTGATTGTATCAGCCCTTCTCAAAGACTGTTCTCTTAATCACTACTTCCTATGACTCCACAAGAACTTACAAAAAGCCTTAAACATTCAGACTTTCTTTTTTTGCTTTCAGGTCCACATTTCTACTGATTTGTTCTGCCCATTTCTTCTGCAATAAATCATCCAGCATTATTGGTCCCATGTGGCTGCATGCCTTTCATTTTTGTGAACTAAAATCCAACCATCTTATTGACTGCAGCTGCTTTTAAATACACTTTGGTGTCAGTAGTGATTTACTTTTTAATTATATTATTTTATTTTAGATGAGTGGTCCTATTGTTTTCTTAACAGCTGCTTTAAAGGCAGTGCTCAAATAAATGAAATCTCAGCATTTGAGCAAAGAAAACAAGTTAATTCACAATTCCTTAACAAAAGAATTTCCTACAATAACATTCTTGATGAAAATATCGCTGCACTTCCCAAATCTTTTACATATTAATGTGATGATTAAGGGGGTCATTTCCTTGAAGTATGTTCTAGATGAGCATTCTTGAGAGATTCTTGGTAAAAAAAACAGGAGGGACAGTACAAAGATAAGATTATTTCTGTCTCTCTTCCAAAAGCCTGAGAGACTGTTTTACTGGTTTTCAATTTCAGCTGCAAAGACAAGTTCTGAATCCAATGCTCACCAAAATTAAAGACTAGGGATTTGATCTTAGTAGAAGGTCCATTTTCATCCTCTGATATGTGTATGTAATTTCTCTTCTCTGCAAGAGCACATTTATGCTGTATCTGGGGCAAAACTGAGCATATAAGTAAACTGGCATTTCTCCAGGGAGAGATTATAATCAGTACAAACAAAATATCACAATCCATTGCAAAAATGTACTCTGCAATGGAAATATGAAGCAAGAAAACATTCGTGAATGTGTAAGGTACAAGTTTATCCCTGTTCTGTTGAGTTGATTTTAACCAATATTTCTTGAAAAAATGTCCTGGGAATGCACTGTATATTGTTTCTTTGACACGTACAATATTAATTTTAATAAATAATAGTAAATATTAATTAAATAATATTTAAAGTATTTGTGTAATTTTATCAGATATTTGATGCACTTTCATTACACTGCAACATTATGACCACAAATTATAAACATGTCCACTGGTTTCAGATCAGGTAATTGCTTTCAATTTCTATACTACTGGCCACTATTAATCTGGCTGAATAAAGGATGGGGAATTGTACATTTTTGTAACATTATTTTTGTACCAGATATGCAGAATTGAAAAGTAGCCAAAATAATATCTGTGACCCACAATTCCTTCTGATTCTATGTATCTGCCCAAAAAATCCCAGTGCAGTGCAAGGGTAACTTCATAGTGGGGTGTGATTTTTTTTTTTTCTATATTTTTCCAGTTATCTTTATCCTTCTGAAGGTCTTTTTCTGTTCCTTGCAGCAATCATCTTCAAAAGAACAGAGAGGAGGGGAGAAAGTGAAGGAGTAGGTGTTTTAGGCTAATGAGCAAATAACAACAAAGTAGTTGCCGTGGGGATCTTAACATTATTTTGAATCTGGTCCTTGCTTATTCAGTACTAGAAATGTGTTTGGTAGTTGGTAACAATTGGTCGAGATCACTTTTCAAGGAGCAGTTTGCAACCCTTGTCCTCCAACACCACTGAACTCTGAAGGAGCAGGTCCAGAAAGAAGCCAAAGTGGTAAGCCCTGTGAGACCACTGCAAGAAAGCATTAACAACCAGTGTCTCCATTTACCCATTAACCAGACACAGCTCCCATTGGAACTGAGTTGTGGCAGTCATTTCTTTACTCTTCTGGAGATGTTCAAACTGTAGATGCCCACCCACTCTCCCTGTAGCCATGTTCAGAACAGTGATGATCTGGTTTTAAATGTTTTCTGACCACTTTCAAAGAGCACACTTACAGTCTTCAGCTATTGACTGAAAGTAGAAAAAAAGCCACAGATAAATGTTAAACATGTAGTCAATTCAATTTTGGGTCTAAACTCTTCCTTTTGGATATAAATATTTATCTGCTGAAACTGAAAGCTTTACAAGCATTTCTGTGGACAGAATCTAACTTTTGCTCTTAAAAAGAAGAGGTTAAGCATTTGTTCCTACTGCGATCTCTTGTTAGTATCAGAGCAGGGAGTTCTTACAGTATTCATTAGCTCTGCATGTTTTGGTTTTTTTCATCTGTTTGCTTATCTAGGCTAAGAAGGGAACATATATTTAGGAGCTCCATCACTCTGCAGCCCACAGAAGGCTTCACGAATGCACAGTACTAGCATTTCAGAATCTATACCATCTACATACCACTTAATTCCATTATCTTTACAACAACATTAGCTCTGATGTGTCACAGAAATCTCTAGGGCCTAGAAATGACATGAATTAATTACCTGAAGCATAATCATTAAGAAAATAAATGTAAACACCATGATTTCACGTTCTATTTCATTAACATTCTAGGAAAAACGGTGATGATTCAGCAAGTTTTCATGTCAATGTGCAAAAATTTTTATGCCAGAACAACACATCAAAGGTGAAAAAGGAGCTTTGTGCAGACTTTAGTGAATATAGAATTTCAGTCACATGGGTTTATGTTGAGCACCATAATAGCTGATTCTGTGAAGTGAGACAAACTCACCAACGAAATGTCATGGATTTTTTGTTAGTAATGATGCAAAGTCAAAGACAGGACCCGTCTCTGTGCTTGGGAAGTACCTGGAGTACTTTGGGTTCTAAGCCTAAGAAAATAAAATGGATGTGTTCAGCAAGTCAGGGTGTTTGCAGCTTTCGGGTCTTTAGATGGTCAGATGCCACATGATAATCACTCACATATTCCAGGTGCAAAGAACCACCTGGCTAGGTGCATGAAATTTAGTTATATTTATAATCATCATGGTTAAAAGAACTACAACAGGTTGTTCAAGATCATATCCTCTTCTCCCTTTTATTATGCTACATCTGGATGTTCTGAACAGCTTCTAAAACTGTTTCACCTTGATTCATTTGGAGAGAAATTGAAGAAAAAAGAAGCAAGATTCATAGAAGTATTAAGGTTATTAGTGATATCTGTCTCAGAAAAATTTAAAGCAGGGAAATTTTAAAGGGAGGGAAATAGTGGATCCGTTTATCTCAAAGTGAAACCTGTGAAATATGTTGCTAACGATTTCCATGAGTCAAAAAGGATCATTCTAGAAAGAGACTGGGAAAAAGGCATAATAATTTTCAGCCTCACAACTGGAGAGCCAGTTGCAGTGGCACATGCTGTCCATTTCTACCAAAGATGGAGAAATCTATTAGTCTAACTTCCAGATCTCACAAAAGACAAATAAATTCCCAGAAGAGACATCTAATAGAAATCACTTGGAACACAGTTATATGTATTTAGTGTTTGTATTTTAACATAAGGCCCCTTGGATGAATCTGCACTCTCTTGAGAGGCAAGAAACGTATCTTGCTTGCAGGGTTTTTGCAAAAACTTGGTCTTTTATTCCAGGATGTGAAATTCAAATGCTTTACAAGGAATTTGGCCTTGGAAAAATCTGGTTCTTAATGTCACCACAAGCTATTGTTATTACTAAGGTGTGACTGAAGAAAGTCCAAGACTGTTATTAGCTTGTAATGCTAGAAGATGATATTTTCCATTTTAGTAGGCGATAGCTTTTCTCAAAACAGCTTAAGTGAAAATAATCAATTGTTTATTAATCTTTGAAACATAATTTCTTCTGGAATACATTATAACTTAAGGACTTATTGTTAAACAAAACACCTGAAATAATTCCCCTACCACATTAATTGTACTGATTTCTGTCTAGATCTGCAGTCAGCTGATGTCTGGGTGTCTGTAGAACAATCTCTTCTCAACACTGTCAACTGATCAATTTGCATGAACCTGGTTAACACCTTTTCCAGTCTTATCTTCTTATCCACGCACTTCTTCTTTAACATCTACCTGAGGGGTGATCCATATTTTATCTCAGGGTGGTAAAGGACTTACTCTCATCAACATATGTAGGATTTGAGAGAACTAAAATTCAGTAAGAGCTTATACATCAAAATGCTTGACATTTCCAGGCTGTTTTGTAAGTGAAGGTCCCAGCACAATAAAGAATATAAGATTACTATCTGGTAAGAATTATTCATTTATTCATTATACACACATATCTGTAGGAAAAGTTCTTTTCATGAAGTTCTTATTGTCTGATGAATGGAGAACTGACTCTTGAATTACAGCTAATCTTGTGCAGACTTTTGTAGAACATTGTACTTGTACATTGCCTTAAAAAGAGAGTAATGATGCCCATAGCTTAAGAAATTATTTTAGAAGAACCAGATCTCTATTTATTGAAATAATAGTGCTAGCCATTAATAGTATTTAATAGTTAGTATTACCGTTATAATTCTGCTACTTTATATATGAAACATAAAATCAGCTTTTCAATAATACATTTCAACCTGCAGTTGAAGCACTGTAATTTCTTACATGCATTCAGCCAATATAGCATGTAGTTTAAATACATAATTTTATCACATAGCAATTATAGCACATGTGAGTGCTTTTATTATTTTGTTTGTATAAACAGGATTCTGAAACCTTCTGATTACACATAAATGCTGTTATTTCAAACAACAAGGAAAAGAAAATGATTGGTTTCTTTTCTACTGTACCTCACATAAGTGTAGCATAAATGTCTTCATTCAAGTACTTGCCTTTCTTATTTAATATAGTACGTTTTTGTTACAAAGTGAACTTTAATAAGTGATTGCTCCTTTTGCCATGGGAACATGGACAACAAAGATTTGGACACAACACGCATGAAAACTGGAAGACCTAGTCAATGAGGTGTAGGTATGATTTTTAAAGAAATAAAAAGAAGACATTAATTCAATGAACATATTAAATAAGTGAACATCAAAATAATTTGCTACTATAAGCTATAGAGATGCTGCTTGTGTATATACACTTAAAATCTGCAAGTCCTAATCTAGTTTATAACATATCCTAAATCCACAGTTCAACTGTGCATGAAATAGAAGTGCAAAGATATATTCAAACTAGGCACAAGACTGGTAACCGATGCTTAAAAATAGACTCTTAGCTCTCTTTATAGCATTTTTCTGGGATGACAGTCTAAGACTGGGAATGCCTGCTTCAGTGGGAACATGCCACCAGTGCTCCCAGTGAAACCCAATGTTACTGACTGAGCTAAGAGAACATTACAAGAAGAAAATGGAAGACAAAGAAACATTCATCTGCAATTACACTAATTGAATAAATGAGAAGCAATGATTAAAATCAATATTCCAGTGCACTAAGGCAGAGTAAGAACAGACGTTTACAGGGTGCAGATTTCTCTCTATTGCTGATCAAAGACAACTGAAACATGGATTTCGAGGAGAAGTGGATTTGACCTGGGAGGCTTGTATAAGCGTGAGACATGTAGTGGTTATCAGAACAATAATTTTAGCTGAAATTAACCCTGCTAAATTACATTACCTTCATCTTTGGAGCCTCATTTCAAGCAGTCATATTAGCAGCCCTTTCAGCTTTGAATATGTGCTGTGATGCAGAATAAAATGTGACTTCTTGCTTTTTATTTGAGATACTTTCAATAGCATTAAAAATGCTATGTCTGCTACCTTGTCTTAGCTAATTAATATCACAAAACATGATGAAAGCACACCAGTGTTGATTCACTAACAAGATGGTATTTGGTGGGTTTATAGTGACCTGTTGCATGTCTGTTGCAAGAACATGCAAGTCTTTTGTTAATGAACACATTCACATCATAAGCACTAAAATCACTGCTTTATCCTATAATGCTGCAGTGATTAATATTAATTAATTTTGACACATGATATGGGAGAAATAGTAATGCAACTTCATCTTCCTGTTTCAGTATTACTTCTTGTCTACTGGTTCACATGCAGTTCTAACTATCTTGCTACTCCCCTTTTCTCCCCATATATTTTTAACATCCTGTTGTCTTTTGACTTGATAGCTGCCTAGGGCATGGATTATCTCTGTCTTACATGCCTATAAAAATATAACACGTCTATGCCTAGAGGCACTGGTCAGGTCTTTACGGCACTGCTGCAGCAGCAAAAATCAATAATACTTGGTATAGCGGAAATGAAAGAATGTTGTTATACGTGAAACCATTTAGGAATTAATAGCTTAGTAGGTATGGCAACAGAGTTCCTTCCCAATTTCCTTCCCTTGTCCTTGTTGATTGTTCAAAAGGATTTACACTGAGGGACAGGTGATGGTTTCTCTCTGTAAGATAAATTAGTTTGTGCAGATCTCTCTGTTGCCATAGCTAGCCTAGTTTAAAGCTAGTTTGGGTATTTCTGGACTATGCTACAATCACTCAACCGTGGGGTAGACACACACAGGGAAGTTTCACTTCACGGTACTCCTCTTTGGGGGTTACTTAGTCTCTTGTCTATCTGGTTAAACTCCTGTGGTTTTGGAGTCATCTTAGGTCATCGTGTGCTGCACACAGCATACCCAAAGCCACTACACTTTCAGAGGAAGCATCTCTACCTGCCTTATTCCCACACATTCCTTACAGTTACTGGTCAGCAGTACAATATGTGGTTAGAAGAACTTTCAGTCTATCTAACCCATCAAAGCAGCTATTGTGCTGTTAAATATCAGATATTATTGCGCTGTTAAATATCTGCGACTGGCAGAAAGGGTGAGTCATTTGCACAATAAACACGAGATTTTTCCAGCTCATCTAAAGCCACAACCGCATGCTGCTGTCAGGAAGTAACAAGTTCTTATCCTAGAATGATGAACATGGAGAGAAACAGGAGGAGAAAGAGAGAGGAGTGGGAAGAAGAGATGGTATTTTGATTAAGGCAATATGCTAGAACACAACGTTAAGGCAATATGTTATCCTTTTGTTAGGGCAACCTATTACACCTTCTTAAGCGGTATTCATTGCAGAACAGGAACTCTGTTCTGAAATGTACAAGAGGCAATGTAAATCAAGGGTTAATAACATTACAGCTGGATGACAATTTTTCAGTGAAACAATACTGATTTGCTGAGGTAGAAAGAGATTGTAGAATTACGTATTTGTTTTGATGAATTCCTTCAAAGTTTGGGCAGCTTTCTGTTGGAAATACACTTGATTTCCAACCTAGCAAGCTGCTTGGGAGCCTGGGATCTCATTTAATTTGCTTATGACTGGTACTTAAAGGTCCGACAAATCCAGGAGCGCACTGCATATGTCTCTAAAGGGGACTCAGCTTTTCCCTCAAGCTATGACTTTTAGGATTTTTTGGCTCCCTGCCATGGAATTGAAATGAGGCTGACTGTCCCTGCTGCAGCTCTAGGTTTCCAAGGTGCCTGCTATGTGTGGTGTCTGCTGGCTGTGGCACCTGCCCAGATGAGCAAGCTGGGGAATCAGAGGCTTCTTGCAACACTGGGAGCCTTGCCCAAATTTAAGACTCTTCACTACCCTGGCCAATTTTCTAGGAGTTGAAGACAGTCAGTACTGTCTCACTTTTGGAAAACATACAAACAAAACCCCCTAACATGAAATAGCCGAACAGAACCAGAAAAAAATATTCCATTCACTGGAGAAGCAAATATTGTGCTACTGAACAGCTATGAACAGCTTACGTAGCTGTCTTAGGCTGCATGTTTATTTTAGGCCACTCTTTGAGTTTAGTCGCTATTCTGATTGCCCACAGATGTCAGAGTGAGTTGGACTTTTTGACTGGATGAACTGAAATACCTGAGATGCTGGAAGAGCATCTTAAAATGCTTTATACTTTTTATAAAATCATGTATGAGTACTTAGGAATGACCCTCTTAATGATTAGGAGATTAAAATGCAGAAAGAGATTTTATCAAGAAGAAAAAGTAGTTCTGTTCCATCCTTAAGCAAATCAGCATCCTAAACTGGATTTCCACGTACATTTTAAAGAGCAACAGCTGTTATTAAGCCATTAGATATTTTGGCTTAAAATGGACAAAAAAAATTAGGCAGTAGTCTCATTTAAACAGGATGCAAATGAGATGTGGGAGGCAGGATTATTATCTTCACTATGCATGACTGAAAAGTAAACTCCAATTCTGCCTCCTTGCACATCTAAACCCCATCCTGTGGAGAGACACTGTTAAAAAGAGGTGCAAGAAGAACATGTGAGAGTGGTCTTGGTTTGGATCCTCTGGGCTTTTTGAGAAGCATGTGGGTCTATCTTGCATGAAGAGTGCATCCTACCAACAACTCCCCCAGCAAAACTTTATGTGTATATATCTAAATGACACCAACTTACTTGAGCCAACCAAATTTCTGGCTGAGGTTTTTCAGTATCCCCTACTGTTCAAAAGAAGTTCAATTGTTCTCATCTTCTACTGGTGTAAAATAATACTTTCAGTACTTAAACCCACATATTTAATTTTCTTAATATAAATTTGCAGTAATGGGGAGCTTATGTACATCTAAATAAAATTATTTTTATGGTCAGCTTATGTATATGCATATGGAAGTCTATCTGAAAATCTGGCCCTTAGAGTACGTACTAGTTAAATAAAAAGATATGTGCTGCACTTGGGAACACAGATTTCCTATGAGTAAAATTCTTAATGAAAACAACATTTCACAATTTTCCTTTTGGAAAAGATTGTAATGCACCACTATGAAAGAATAAGGCATTTTTACCCTGTCAGCCCAAACACTATAGTTTGTCACATTTAGATGCAAAACTATCTCAAGAGTAAAAATCAGGTTGAATGCTGAATAGAAAATGAGTTACATTCATAGATTCTAACAAATGTGTGCATGCTTACAGATGTGTTCTGTTGACAGTTTTTAAATATTTATTTGCCTCATTTGGTTCAAAATCATTCTGTTCTCTGAAGAAAGAGAAAAATCTTAGCTTGCAACTCTTACAGACTGAGGAAAATAAATTGAACTCTCCAACTCGATACTCCCTTACTTTGACCTTTTGTAAGTCCACGAAAAGTTCCTATTTTCACAGCCGATCATTCACTGAGTACAATCTCCTCTTTGTTCTGCACTATGACTTAGTAGATCGTACACCGCTCATGAAAATGAACATTGATTATTGCTGTGCACTTTGCTTATGAACATGCTTTCACTGCTGAGCGTACTGTACCTATCATCTGTACGTATACTAATTTATAATGTTGCAAACGGATTCAGTGAAGATGTGACTGTAAATGGGTAAATGTGAGTGCTCTTCATACATGGAGATATTCACAAATGAGATGCATGTGCTTGAACTGAACTGTCAGTTAAAACCTCTTGGATGCTTTTCCCTTGGCAAAGAGCTGTAGTCAGTAACATGTTTATAAACAGATTTACATAGCTTTTAATATTCTGTTTTTCCCAGATGATGCAGTAAACATTAAAATACATTAGTGGTGAGCCATACATATAAACAAAATAAAACTCGCAATTAAAAAAGAAGTAGAAAAACAAACACAATAAAAAAACAATGGAGCGGAAAAAAATAAACCATCAGCCATATGCTGACTTAGAATATATCAGATTCATTGGCAACTTCTGTGACTTTGCACAAGTCATCTGACCATAATTCAGTGGAGGGTCACCAGACTAAGCCCTGGCAGTTCTGAGACTGCAAGAGTGCAAATATATCCCCCAAAATCCCCTTTCCCACATTTATTATCATTTTTGTGTTCAATGCACTTTGCCTGCACATTCAGAACAAGCCCTAAAACAAAAACTAAAAGAGTAGGAAGGTTTTGAGGTTGATTTGAATTTTATTCAACCTAAAATAAGTTTTGTTTTGTTTTTTTTCAGATTATTTTAGTAATTTTTTCATTTCTGGACAT
This sequence comes from Cariama cristata, assembly GCF_000690535.1. Lineage (NCBI taxonomy): Eukaryota > Metazoa > Chordata > Aves > Cariamiformes > Cariamidae > Cariama > Cariama cristata. Next base: position 2,189 of record NW_009626015.1, on the reverse strand, counting down.
TTTTCTGCAGAATTGCCAGTGACCGTAAAATTCAGTTATTGCTAGGTTTAAATGCATTAGCCCCTTAGCCATAATAATGATTGCTATAGTGTTTATTATATTGTTATGTTATGTTATATTAGATTGTTATATTACAGTCCCTTATCATTTGTCACAGCATTTACAAAAGACCATGATGAACTAAGGTTTCTTTTCAACAATAAAAGTACTGAAGGAAGATGCTGTGCGTTAATTTGTAGCTATACTGGAATGAGATACCACTTATAGACAACACTGTGAAAAACTTATGTAAGTCAAAGTGATGGCAAAAATTTTGTAGCCTTTGCAGAAAAGCTGACTGATGCGAGAGGTTTTTCTTTTATTCTGTTTTGCAGGTGGCACCATGTTATTTGTTAAAATCAAGGGATTGCTATATTCTCATAAACCTCCATATGGCTCTTTCCATTGTAAGGATGCCGGAGTTCTTTAAGCAACTTCAAGTGAACAGGTTTGACAGTTTTTGCCAGAAGTTATTGCTTATCTCTCAGGTCTTTGTCAGTAACAAACACTTCCATTAATTCACCTCAGAGACACTGAATAGATGGGGTAATTGGGCTTTGGGGATTCGGGGGATTTTGATGGCACTTTTTTTTTTTTTTTTTTTTTTTTTTTTTTTTTTTATTGTATTGATCTATAGAGTATATTCTAGCTAGAACAAGATGAGCACAATATTTTCAAGGAGCAGATGGGTCAAGCCTCATTTTTATCTTATATGATGACATACCAGGACAGCACAAAGCTTCTATGTGTTTTTGTATGCAACATAACTATTTGCAGGTGGAGGAACTTTTTAATGGACCTCTTCGCAAATCTGAATGTATCTATAACGTACATTCAAAGAAAAATACCTATCTTCTCCACAGGATACTTTTGAAAGTGCCCTCTATGGTTCCTTAAGGTAGAGGAGGACACAAGTTAGGTTGAAATAAATGTAACCTATGCTCATGTATGACCACCCTCTCTCCTTCTGGGAACTAAGGAGTATTTTACTTTATAAATTGCATCCATGTTTGTGTTAAATGTCTCTCTTCATGGAATGAGCCATAAATCAGATGTTAGCTAGAATATATTGTCAGCCTTCTTTAGGATTCCATTTAGTATGCAAAATATTTCATCCAAAAAATCTATTGCCATTCTATGGAAGATAATATTTTGCCTCATATACGACTGAAAATAGTTCCCCTAGTATTTTTTTTAACTCTAATGTTTCTGAATTTGTTTCTCCCACACCACATGGATATGCAGAATGAACACAAAGCACAAGTAGCCTGATTATTATTATTTACAGTATGGTTACAATAAGGCATCTTTATACTTATGTGACAGTACAAAGAGATCTTCATTTGATCTCAGTAACAATGCACTGAGGAACTTGCACACAATAATCTATTTTAACTTGCTTTACAAGTTGAGAATATTTTCAATATATTGAAGATCTGTGAATGAATTTTGTCCTCCTTATCTTCAGAACACCCAAATATAACAACTGGCTGGAAAAAATCAGTTAAGCGCAACTCTTTTCTTAATTATCTTTAACTAGAATTAACTATTGTTCTAACTACAGGAGAAGGTTTGCACAGAAAAAGGTATGCTTTTTTAACATGGAAAACTTAAAACCCACAATGGTTCTTACTGGAATGAATTCCAAAAGATCCAAGAATGACTACTGTCAGCTAGCTTTTATGTGATTTTACTTACATTGAGAAAACTAAAAGATCAAGTATTTCTATCCAACTAAAGAAAAGCATATAGAAGGTTGTCATTTTGTGGCCCTATGAATGAGACATGAATTGTAGGTACCCCAGGACAGCTGTTTCAATTCATCTAAATTTAACAACAAAAAAATACAGACTTTGCTTTGTAATCAGAGTTTTTGAGTTGACATTTTATTGCAGCTACTTAAGAGTTTTTGTTTCCATTTAATATATACTGTGTCTTGTATAAAAATTATAAGTAGAAGAGTATTAATTATGCCTAACAAATTACAACTCTCATGGGCTAGAAAACTTATCAAAATGAAACTAGAACTGAACTGACCTGAGCTCAGGTCAATAAAATATTTGGAATTCTTCATTTTACTTCCATAAAATTTCTGTTATTACTCCACATAAAACTCCACTTGAAATGTAAAGTTTAATGTGAATGAATAT
>NW_009626014.1:0-10467 GCF_000690535.1 Cariama cristata | reverse complement strand
TTTTTGCATCACTGGCATTTCTTGGCTTTGTTTTTCTATGTTGCTCCCTGACCCGCGGTTTTTTGTTTGTGGTTTGGTTTTTTTTATTAACCTTTCTTTATCTCACCCCAAAGTTTCCCCACTTTTACCCTTCCAATTCCCTCCCTGATACCAGCCAGTGAGTGGCTGCACGGGACTGAGCTGCCGGCCAGAGGTAAACTACCACGACAGGCATCCATAACTCCATTCTTACCTCTCCAACTTTAATTCCCTATTTCAGCATGTCATTTGAACTTTTTTCCTTACCCTCTTCAAACTGCTCATAGTTTCTAGCATGAAAAAACAAAACTAGTTTCTAGTTTTCTTTTTCTCCCTTAAACACCTTATAACCAGATAATCTCATTTGGAACTATATATTTAACAAATCTCTCTGTAATGACAGTGCATAACACCTAATCAGCAAGGTCAAAATGGGCCAAGTAGGTCAAGCAGATGCTGTAGGCAGTACTGTCTTAACTGGTCTATAATGCTGATCAAACTCCAACTTAGAACTAATTCACTGTTTACCCCACCAATCCTATTCAAAGGATGATTTAAACCTTAACTACACTGAAGGGCATCTCTAATTCCCACTTGAATATTGTTTACGACTGGATTATTCCTTTGGTTCCTATGCCAACATCCCCCTACATCTGATACAGATCCTCTCCTCTAGGTTATCTTTAGGTAGTATTTCCTTCTGCTTATCCAAATATGCTGTAATATCATGTAAAGCATGAATAGTCCATGGCTATACTTTGGCAGAAAGCAAGGATCACACTCTTATAAAGTAAGGGATAAGTAAACGGTTACCTTCAGGAATGGTACAGAGAGCTAAATTCTATGGTATCAGCTCAACATCCAGTTGTACATTAGATTACAGGGAAAAGAATTCTTATGGAACTTGCTATTGGGAAAAGGCCAAGATATTTACTATACAATGGAAAAACACAAGCATATTACAAAGTATGATGCTAGGAAAAACCTACACACTTAAAAGCATTTAATATATCTCTCACATTTTTCCATTCTTGCATCAGAACTGTATCCAAAAACAAGAGCGTAGTACATTCCAACAATGCTGTATTCCAAACAACTGATATTGCCTGCCAGAGAAGCACATGCGTAAGTCTCAATTCTACAAGGATCTGGACATCTGAAGACTAATATTCAGAATTGAAGTTTATTTACCTAACTGAAAGTAAACCTATTGGAACAGAAAACAGCCTGCATTTTCACTGGGGAAAAAAAAATAACCTCATAAAAATTACATCCAAAATGTATACACCTGTTCCTCTGCTCACTGGGGGAGAGGGAGAAGCAGCTACTCTTCCGCTTAGTATTGAAAAAATAATTAGATTTTCCAGCTCTTCTTAATGCAAAATATGCACATAGATGACTATAAATCACAGCAATATTACATAACACATAACAATATTACAACTGGAAAAAAAAAAAGGGGGGTATTAAATATATAATGAATTCAAGATAGTAAGCAGTGGCATTTTAAAGAATTGTAACCATCCTGGGTAATGAGAAGGCAGAACCAGCCAAAGCAGCAGAGGCTGCGATACTCCAAGGAAACAAGTCAATGTTTGGAGCTCACATTACTTATAGCATAGAAGCCTACCCTGAGAAGGAAGCAATTTGAATTCAGTTCTTTCAAGTGAAAGCAGGTGGATGAGCTCCAAGAAACATGCAGTGAAGAGGAATTTAAACTATATTGATATCTATATTAAAAAAAAAAAAATCCTATTAGAACATTGAAGGCTTTTCTTGAGTTGACTTGGCTTGCTTCTTTCCATCCAAGCATTCTAGTGACTGTCTCCAATATTGTACAAAACATTGTGGCAACTAAGGGATTAAAAAATCCCAAATTTTTCATCATCATCAATACCGAAACTGTTCTTCTCCATGTCAAGGTATTCGCAAACCCTCAAAGACCTAGCAGTTTAGAGGTACTTGTCAATTTAAAACTGTAAGATAAAGTTAGCTGTATTGTAAGTAATGTAAAACTAGAAATTCAGTATTTATTGGAAGAGAACTTCAATGAACTATACTCCCAACTATGTAATGCGATTATTACATACATGGGATAGTTTCATTCAAAAAAATTCACCAAGTTTGAACTCTCAGTAGTAAAGCCATATAACGTGATGGGAATAAAAAAAATGTTCCAAAAAAAATGCCTCCCTCAAAGACATACAATTCCAAGCAGATCATGCTGAGTAAGTTTTCCCCCAACAAGGGTTATTAGAATATATTTCTAAGCAAATATCCAAAACTCGTTTCTTTTCTTGATATCTGCTATCTGTTAGTTTCAAGCAGTGTCAAGTCGTCTCTTGCCTGTTCAGCTGAAGTAAGGAAGCATTAACACCCAAAAGCCAATAACGGACTTCAGAAAAAAACTAAAATAATTAGGTCTAAGGAGTCCAAACAATAGAACAGGAGAAACACACAGCCATTTTCAACTCAAGCTCCACTGCATTCAGACAATGATGATCCAGAGATGATGTCTGTGGGCAACTTCTGCCAAGTCAGTACATCTAAGAAAAAACAGCAAGTTTACGTAAAAATATATGATGCAAATTTGGCACTTGCTCTTACCTAAACACTGTTCCTGACATCTAAACCCCTTACAGGTCTTCTGCAAAGTCGAGGATTTGCTAAGAGATGAACAGTGTCAAGCACACACATTGCACAGAAATTTTCTCCATGCTTCCAGCTGACCACTCTTGCTCTCACAGAGCCTCTGCCTCTGCAGTGCTCCGTTTCAACACGTTCTCTTGAGCTGAAGACGTATAGAGAAGAGTAACTAGCAAACTCAGACTATGGTATTTTCCTCTCCCACTTCTTTTTTAACTGTAGCAGTGTAATTAACTTTCAGTAACTTTCAACACATCTATCTTCAACGTTAATCCCTATCAGTGTATGCAAATACAAAACAGACAAAAAATGGAAAGTTTTATAAAAAGCCTCACTGGGATCTCAAATTACCATACAATAATTAAACAGTTCAGTACAATACTCTTATTCCCCTAGATTATCAAATCAGGTTGACTTGCCTAAAACTGGTAATAGTGTACGCAAATTCATTACAGAAAGACAGGAATGAAATGACTGGTATTTTAGGTAGCCTGCAGAAGAAATCACTCACTATGAAAGCTGAAATTGTTCCTTAAATGGAATTCCCAAGACATGTATCATAGCACCATGTCTTCCTGTAAATCCTATCAACAGCTTTCTCCATCATACCTTCTAGGATGCAGAGAGATCTCTCCTCCCTTCCCTCAAATCCTCCTGAACACAGTGACTATAAGTTGGACAAAAAAAAAACGTATTTGTGGGAGTCCAAGAGGCTGACAGCCACCACTAGGCTTTTAGGTGTGCAGTTTTTGTTCTTTGTTTTACCCCAGTAAGCTAACCTAAAGAGAAATGGGATTGCAAGAAATACAGACACAAGCTCAAGCACATATAGCATCAAAGTGCAAATGTCACCTGCGTACATTCTCCCCATTGTAGAATAACACGAGTATTTCTTTGTCCTCAAAATTCCCGAGTCCAAACTTTATCACAGACCCTCAGTTACAGTTTATTTACACAGCTGTCCTTATGACCGCTGTTATTTGCTGGGGTCAATTAACCTTTCATTCAACTTAGTTTCCTCTATCTGCAAGATTACAGCTCACAGCTATGGCACATGGATGGAAAAGAGCAAAGGTCCATGCAGATTTAGCACATGGATGGAAAAGAGCAAAGCTCCATGCAGATTTAAGAAAGTCACTGCTGTGGTCTTCATGTAGCATTTTATAATAGCAGCTAATTCTTGTACAGACAAACAAAACAACCTTAAGAATGTATCTGAGTATTTCCACTTCCTTTCCATTCCAATGTATTATGCTGCCGCAACCTTATGTTTACAGGTACTGAAGGAGTAACTAAGGGAGCACAGATGAATCACACAATTTCAGAAACGGCGTTCCAAACAAACAGCAGTTATGTTTTGAGTCTGACAACTCTTGATGAAATTCCGTGTAGATCCTCCTTGTTCTCTACAAAATCCTGAAACTCTCTCATCAACTGAAATATTAAGTCATATCTCATTAGCTTAGAAAAACACAGAGTGGTAACCTTTAAGGGTGTAGAGAAACACTTATGCATACACACACACAAAGTAAAAAACCGAAAGCCACGAAACACAAGCTTTGTACAGGTGAGATGCTTCAACCTTAGATGATGCTAATCCTCTGAAAAGAATGCTAATATAAGAAAGGAACATCGTATGTTGTTACTTCCCACACCATATTTTCTTGTATAAGTTTGCAGCAAATCCTACTGAAGTATTTCTCTACTTTTGTATCTGCAATTCAAAAGACAGTATGTCTGATGATCCTTATTGGGCTTTTTATCAATAAAGCAATCTCCTCACTCATTCTTAATTTTCTTTTTAGACAGTCATTCATACAGAGCTACAGCTTCTCCCCACCCCTGCTCACAACATAGTATCATTCGGGAATACACAACTCTGGAGTAAATTCAGAAACCTGAATGCACAACCTTTCTCCACTCAGCCAACCTTACTACCTGCTCCTTCAGCACATCAGGTGTGACATTTTCAAACTGAGAATGACTGGCAAATCTATGCAAAATAAGAAACTACTCCAGTGGCCTCATTCTGCTTAAAATTAATTCAGAATCATTCGATCCAATGAGATTTTATGACTAGATTTTCTGTAATCATCTTTCTACTTGCTAAACCAAGTTGAGAGTACTGTCAAGTTGCTTCACTGACTACTTGGCAAGAAGAACGGAGGTGACCCACATCCCCAAGGATAACTGATTTGTAGTCATTATTAGTAATATTTATATTCTCACATGTGGCTGACAAGTTCATTTTCTGCAGCAGTAAATCCCTCTGCTTCCCCTCAATATTATATGGGTCTCCATCCTTTATTAAATCTACAGCAAACTCCCAGCAGTATCCAAACTTGCATCTTCACCCCTTAAAGAAATGTCTTACACTTACATCAAAATCAAAGAATGGAAACAGACTTTTTATTTACATCTTTAAACACAGTTACAAGAAGAGGACAGCCATGTACATTTATTTTAATCAAGCAGGGCATACCTTTCAAATACCTTGTTCCAGTCTTTTTTGGTACCTCCTCCCACTAGCCCTTTATATCGGTTTCACACTCTGAACTCGTGGCACAAGTTGCTGAAAATGTGCATTAACAGACAAGCAATTTGTTGCTTACCACACAGTCACCTAACCAGAGTACAGAAAGGATCTCACCTAGAGCTACAGTTTTCCAATATTAATTCAATCTAACTGAGGGTGACCACCGAAAAAGGTGGTTCTTCCTATTCCATCTGTCTCTTCGTGCTTATTTGCACACTCCTTACACAATCACTTCCAAGGCACAAAGTTTAAACAGCCGTGCTGGTTTTGGCTGGGATAGAGTTAATTTTCTTCGTAAGCAGCTGGTATGGGACAATGTTTTTGATTTGTGCTGGAAACCGTGTTCATAACACAGGGATGTTTTAGTCATTGCTGACTGGCTTACCCAGAGCCAAGGCCTTTTCTGCCTCTCGCCCACCCCACCAGCAAGGAGGTTGGGGGTGCACAAGGAGTTGGGAGGGGACACAGCCGGGACAGCTGACCCCAACTGACCACAGGGATATCACATACCGTATGGTGTCATGCTCAGCATGTAAAGCTGGGAGAAGAGGAGGAAGGGAGGGACATTTGGAGTGATGGCATTTCTCTTTCCAAGTCCCTGTTATGTGTGATGGAGCCCTGCTTTCCTGGGGACAACTGAACACTGCCTGCCCATGGGAAGTGGTGAATGAATCCCTTGTTTTGCTTTGCTTGCGTGGCTTTTACTTTATCTATTGAACTGTCTCAACTCACAAGTTTTCTTACTTCTACTCTTCTGATTCTCTCCCACATCTCATGTGGGGTGGGGGGGCAAGGAGTGAGTAAGCAGCTGTGCGGTGCTTAGTTGCTGGCTGGGGTTAAACCATGACAATAACTTGAAAATTTTAATTTTCATTGGGTGAGTGAGCTATTTCAACCCACTGCAGAGCTGCATGACCACGAGCTGCCGCACGTCATGTATCGCAGGTTTTGGGAAAGAAGAGCTGGAACAGAACTGTCCATTGCAGTGGATGCCCACAGGTGCACTGGAATAAATATACTGTAAAACCATAAGACGTTTACCTACTATGTTTCATCAGCATTAGTATTTTTCGTAACGAAGTAAGGACAATAACGTTTCCTTATCAGGTAAGAGGGGGAAGCCTGCACCTGTGTATTCCTCTTCATATTCACAATGCGTATAGTGTTCTATACACATCTTCTTTCTCATGTCCTGCGTTAAAATTCTTGTGAGCTGTGTAAATCCCAATTCTAGAGGCTACAACCTCGGCATATAAACACAGCAACAGCTATCCAAATAAAGAGGCAGGTAGCACAACATTTTGAAAACAGCATAAACAAACCTCACTCAGGTCTTTTAATCACTTTTTTGTATGTTTTGCTGCTTAAAGAAAGTAAGCAGTGCATATATCCTACGCAGACAGATGAGTCAACTACTACTCAGAACAAAGAAAGACTACTTGGCAAGAAAAACTGAGAATGTTGTTCAATGTGTTAAATGGCACAAACCTTTTTGCTACTCAACATCCCCTTCCTCCTGACTGCATCCTCTGTCTATATTATGCCAGTATAAACGTCTGTGCCCGCCTGCTATAAAATCACAGAGAGACCTTACCAGGTGAAAGGTAACAAAGTAACACTAAATTAAGAAAGTAAATGTTGAAGTCTTTAACTTCAATTTTAAAAGATTTTTAAAAAATATGGATCGGTTCCTTCCTCTAGTTTTACCACATAGCTAGGGGTAGGATGGGGAAGAAAAGAAATACTTTAGCCAGTATTACTGCTACTGCTGGGGAAATAGGGTGTGTTGATTCTAACAGGCTGGAACCACAGAAAGAACAGAAAATAACATTCAACACGGAAACATGAAAATGTGTGTCAAGGGAGGTCATTTGTTTCTTTACTAAAGAGTATGAGAGGACAAAACACTGCAGAGAAACCATCAAATTAAGACACACCCTCTAGAAGAGTCTGATCAAAGGATATACGACAATTATTCAGGTTTTTTTTACAGAAAAAAAAAAACAATTTTACCAACTGAGTGCAACAGTATGCAGTACATAGATCAGTATATAAAAAGGTTCTTACCAACCATCTCTCATGAAAATACCAACATGCTGAAACAAGAAAAGCACTGTAAGTCTCTGGAGACAAAAAGAAAAAAAAAGGCAGCTTCTCTGCCTCAGTAATTGATTTTCCAAATATTCTTGCCAGCAATCACAACTGCCATCTAGGTAATCCATAACAAGGTAAAAGAAACTAATAACCAATTATAAATTCCATAAAATAGTGATTATAATCAGCATAATTCTTTATAGAAGTGAGACTTCATATTTATATTCCCTCTGTCATTGCAACCCAACATTATGAAGCACTCTGTGTGTGAGGTTCCTGAAACTACCTGTAACTCCACTAGAAAGAGTCAGGAATCTACGCATTGAATTAAGTTTCAAATTTAAGGGTGCGGGGAAGGTAAGCCTTGAAGAACAACAGAATGTAATGGTTTGAAATAATATGTAATTCCTCCAGTTCTTCTAGAATAGTTCGTGTGAGACAACCGGACAGCCCTCCCTCCCTCACATTTTCTACCTGATTTAACTGATGGGATACATTAGTTTCTCAGCATATTTGAAGAGAAAACTGTGAAAATCAGAACAGACAGGAATTCTCAATAGGATGTACTGAGGAGAGACTCAATACATTCAGTCCTCCTCTCTCTCAATTTTCTCAAATATTCACTTCACATCATTTGAGGGAATATTTGCTTCAGTCAGCAGAACTGTACTTGTACTGCATGTAAGAGCAGGACTGCAGACGGTCGCTGAGCATGGTGGGTTTATGCTTCCTCAAAGCCACAAGGAAACCGGTAGCTCCGTTGCTTAAGATTGTGAAACGTGTTTGCCTAGTGCTGGTAGATGATGAATCATCAATAACTCTTCATTTGCCACAGGAGCTTGATACGTTGCCCTCTGAAATTTAGAGAAGTCAAAAGCAGCCTCAGTTCTTCTGCAACCTTTAAGAAATTAACTTGGATCTAGAGCTTTATATTTTTTCCTTTGAGCAGTGAATATAACATCATAGCTATTTCAGATTCATAGTAGAAAGTAGAAATTTAAGACTATACATCTCCCCAAAATGTTTAGGTTTTATATATATATGTGCACACACACACACACAATATCTCCATATATAATGTGATTTTTACTTCCTAGATCTAATCTGTAACTTGAAGAGGAAGTTTTAAGTCAGCAGAACATAGGAAACACCATAAGCATTTAATAGTTTGAATCAGAAGACAGGTCATGACTGAAACTGCAGTCAGAATACAAATACACTTCTAGCCTCTACCACTGTTTCATACATCCTGATAAACCACTTTATAAAAACTATTCCTATCTACTCAAACACAACATAGATTATTCTTCTTTGTTTTGAAAAGTTAAAATTGAAACTCATGAATATAAGCGAATAAAAGAATTGATTGTGTGTGATATTTCTGGTGAAAACTATCAGATATGAAAGAAGCATAGCATCATTTCTTACAAAGGCGGCAAGCTTGTGGTAATGCACATTGTACCTTTTCACATCAAGTTGGGCTTTCCCCCTCCTCCTTAACACAGTAGGTTAGTTTCCCTCATTTTTAAGATGAGAAACTCAAGCACATCCCTCATACGCTGCTTGGAAAATCTGAGTTTCTGTCAAAACAGATGACAGAAGCAGAAACAAATTTTGCAGACACAAAATTACATTCAAAATAGGGAAAACATTTTCAATCGAATCATTTCCATCTGTCTGAAAGAGCATATCTGAAATGAAATATATCCAGAACAAAATCCTGCAATTTGAAAATCAGCTGAAAGGACACAAAGAGCTTCTCTCTGAAGATCATCTTTAAGTCTGACCTTTAAGTTCAAAGTAGGCAAACTCGAGCAGCTCAACTCAAAAAACCAAAGACCTGATAGTAAGAAATTATCTCACCCCTCTGCAATATAATTGCTGAATTTTTCCACATCCACCCCCGTAAGAGAGAAATTTGTGCACAGTCTGATATGCCACTGCCTATTTATTACCTTTGGTAATATCTAAACAGTGAACAGGCCACCCAGAGAAGTGGTAGAGCATGCTCGGCTGGAATTACTCACACTGTTGCTTGATCTAAGGCCCTGCTTTCAACAGATGATCTCCATAGGTCCCGTTCAATCTCGACTTCTCTATGACTTGACTCCATACATTTCCCAAAGACTTCTGTTACACAGGAACATCTCTTCAGCATTCACTTGCAATCAAACAATGTGATAAATAAATGGCTTAACAGAAACAAGCCTCTGAAGTACCTGAGTAACTCTTAAAATTTAATTAACATTTTCAATCATTTGCATTGACAACTGAAAAAGCATCCCAACCATTCAATAGAACCTACGTCTAGGAACACAAAGTGTCACATTCAAGGTAGGATTCGGTTTGATACACGTGATGTTTCTACCTCTGTGTTTTCATGCATGCTATCTGCCTGATCTCTTGTAAGTGCAAGCTGTCAATGCAACCCAGCGCTGAGGAAGCAGCAGGCCAGCCGGGAGGTGTGCTTCTGGACTTGGCCCAGCATCCTCCAAAACCAGCAGACAGCTGTTCAATACAATCAGGGGAATACAAGAGATCTGATACATCTGAAGGCCCCTAACTTTAGGCATCTTACTCTTTAACTGAGTCCCATTTCAAGAGTTTATGCTCCCATGACAGAATCAATAACCTTGTAACAGAAGAACAAGTGACAGATAACATGAATTTCAGTCACAAAGCCAGTTTCTCAATTTTTTCTCAGCATTATACTCTCGTATTTTAACAACAGCGCTACAGTTGTAAACATAAAGTGCTATATTTACATAAATCATGACAGAAACTCAAACAAAGAAAAAAAGACTGTATTTTCACTTATGTACTTGGGTTATTTATGAATAAAATTTCTAAGGCCTAACCAAATATAAATTGGGAAATCAAGCTACAGCCTATTTTGCAGCAGTTGAGCTCTCCTTATGTTATACAAGCATTCTGTTCTTCCTACTTCAGATACAACACAGCTCTTTACACCTACATGCAAAGTTTAATTTCAGAATTAGTGTACCTTCAGTTCATGACGCCATTCCCAGAACACCAATATTTTCATCATCACTTCACGTCATAAGACAGGGATTTGCACGCAGTAGCTCTAGTCCATTTCGTTAAGAAAACAAATTTATTTCTCCTTTGTAGTTAAACATGCTTTTTAATACATAAAATAATAATAAAAAAGA
>NW_009626013.1:2446-19433 GCF_000690535.1 Cariama cristata | reverse complement strand
TTTTTCACCCAGCGAAGGATATGCCTGTCAATAATAATGGTTCTCCACTAAATGAACAAAACTGAGCAGAGTGGTCTGTGCCCACTCCTAGCTTACATTAAGGTAGGCATGGTAGAGTACAGGGGGATAATATGTTTCGTCAATATCATGAGACACAATAGTGCAATTTTTAAAATATACATCAACTTAAAACCAAAATTATATTGCAGCAGTAATAAGGCCATTGCAGAGAATACATTTCAGAAAGTACAGACAGTTAAGTGAAAATTTATGAGACAGCAATAACTACTGCAACAGCAAAGCTGTACTTTTATGAGCATGCTTGAACTATTCTGTTTTAAATGCTAAGTGAGGTTGATTAGTGTAGATAAACAAAAATGAGCATGTTCAATACAGCTGATCCACAGCTCAGTAAAACATTTCAGAGGGTATAGCTACAAGAGCATGAACATTGCTAAAACTGACAGAACTTTGACTGTTTTCTAGAAGCTGAGCTTCCCCAAAGATGACAAAGATGTATACAGTAGCAGCACTTATTTTATCCCAACCTTCTGACTGTACTGCTTTTTTTCCTACTCGAAAGGAAACGTGAGTCTGTGGATTACTCTGGTCTTTTGCCGAGTACAATCCGGTAGCCTGCTACGGATTCAGTTTCCTGCTAAAAATGGGTCTGTGCAAGGTGCAAATCATCCATGCTGCATGACCAAAAAATATCAGTGCAGATAATGGCATCTTTATCTTCATTTGGTAACTGTTTTCCACATCTAACCAACATCACCTTGACTTGTCAGGAATTAGTTTTGCTTCCTTGCCTCTTATCTAAACCTCAGATACACATTGAAATAAGGATGGCAGTTTCGATGGATTGCTAAAATAGAGATCAATGAAGGACTGTATTGTCATCCTTTAAAAATTTTTTTTAGCCTATGCCTGTTTCTAACTTTTTATATGCAAATATTCATCATGACATGAAATGAAGTCAAGTCCTGAGGAACAGAAAATGAGAAAGCCTCCCAACACTATCAAGTGCACAATATTTGTCTTCTGGCACCTCTGCAGAGTACCCTATGAGGAAGGCATGTAGGCTGTTCTGTTTGCACAGTTCCACATCCTCCAGGTTAGAACTGCAATCTTCATATGCAGATGCACTATCAATAGTCAGCAAGGCAAAATTACTTCAGAAGGTTTACCTGGATTTAACTCATAATTAACCAGATTTAACTTAAAATTGTAGACTTCAGAAAACATATATAGGCTTTCCTCCTTGGTTAACCCACTGTTTTGAAAGATAGGGACGAGGTAAGGGGCTCAGCTCCTCCAGCCCCAGGGTAGACAGCTGGCTGAATATGAGCCAGCAGTGTGCCCAGGTAGCCAAGAAGGCCAATGGCATCCTGGCTTGTATCAGTAATAGTGTGGCTAGCAGGACCAGGGCAGTGATTGTCCCCCTATATTTGGTACTGGTGAGGCTGCACCTCAAGTACTGTGTTCAGTTCTGGGCCCCTCCCTACAAGAAAGACCTTGAGGTACTGGCGCATGTCCAGACAAGGGCAACGAAGGTAGTGAAGGGTTTGGAGCACAAGTCTGATGAGGAGCAGCTGAGGGAACTGAGGTTGTTTAGCCTGGAGAAAAGGAGACTGAGGGGAGACTTTATTGGTCTCTGCAACTACCAGAAAGGAGGTTGTAGTGAGGTGGGGGTCAGTCTCTTCTCCCAAGTAACAAATGATAGGATGAGAAGAAACAGCCTCAAGTTGCACCAGGGGAGATTTAGATTGGATATTAGGAAAAGTTTTTTCACCGAAAGGGTTGTCAAGCATTGGAACAGGCTGCCCAGGGAAGTGGTTGAGTTACCACCCCTGGAGGCATTTAGAAGACGTATAGATGTGTCACTTAGGGACATGGTTTAGTGGAGGACTTGTCAGTGTTAGGTTTGCGGTTGGACTCAATGACTTTAAAGGTCTTTTCCAACCTAAACGATTCTATGATGCTAAGTCTACCATGTTGTGAAAGGAAACACTGTGACCTGACTATGGCCAGACTACACCAAAGAGCACACAAATCAAGGGCAGTCTGTGGCCTTTCCCAGCTCACGTGCACTTATAAAAAGCCTGACAGCTAACTGAGAATATTTTTCACTCAAGAACACAATGATGGCAGTTTTCAGAGGAGTGTTTGTGTCATTAAGTACGTCCATTCTTCTGTCTTCAATGTTTTGTTAACACTGTGGACTTGACCCTACAACCCTTGCTCACTCAAGACTCCCACCAGCTTTAATCAAAGGGAGCAGTGAGTAGAAGATGGGGCTCTGTAGAAGTAAAATCCATTCACAGTTCTGCCATTTTTAAAGATCCTTGAAGAATATCCAGCTCACTTGAACTTGGCTTGTGAAAAAGGAGCATCTGATAAATGTCAAGGACCTCACTATGGTATATTTTTTTTCTCAAGGTAAAGAAAGTCGCGTGATATGTCCTGTACTTTTTTAATACTCTGCCTTAGGAAATTCTCAGCTTTTCCAAGAGGCACCTGCAATATACATTTTATACATTGCAAGACACACAGATACAAATCCAAACAGTTAGTGGAATGTTAACATTTGCCATGATTATTGCTACTAAATATTCATAGGATAATTACTTATTGGCAGTTTTTAATTCAAAGCACCAGATGACACTGAAGAGAAGTTTCCCAAGGTTTCTAAGTGCTTTCTAAGTGATTTTGAGACAGTTTTTATCAGAATACCAAGAAAGAAGAGTAAAAAAAGAGTTGACTAATGAAAAAAAAACGAAAAACAAACCAAAACACAAAACCTCTCAAAGAAATTAGCTGAATTCATACGAAAAAAACCCCACATATTCTGTGGAAATTTAGCTGAGGCACAAGTGGGGAAAAAATCTTGCTAGTCATTAATATGACTTTTTTTTTTTTAAAAAGGAGTTATTAAAATGGAAAGTATGAGTGCAGATGAAGGGAAGGATATAGTCTTTGTGGGAAAAACTTAAAAAAACCCAACCTGTGACATCTAAGAAAAACAGATTGGCCTGAAAAAAACTTCACAAAACTCTTGATTAGAAGGCTGAAGGAAACAGAACAAATATCTTCTGAAACTGCTGGCAAAACTGCTATTTTCATTCCCTTTTATGAAACAGTATTATACAACCATATTTCTAATCCCAAATTAGACTTTCCAAGATAGTGTAAATGAGTATAATCATTATTTACAGATACATGTACATTATCTGCTACCTATGTTGCCATTTTAGACAGATGGTTAGGGGCACCTGCATGGAAATTTGCTAGATTTCATTTCATACAGTCAGTCTGATGACAAAATCAACTGAAGTCAAGTCAACAAGAGTTCCTTCATTCATCCAATGTAAGGTTTATTTTGACTAAAACAAGTCTTTGGATGAAAATCAAAGTCACTGCTCCTATAACTAAACACAGAAAGACACAAAAACTGTCAGCAGAGTAAATCCTACTGATTAGTCACCATTTCTCTTTGTTTCTGTAGGGCTGGAATAACAGCAATAGCTTTCCCTGCAAAAGTGAGGATAGCTATCAATTGACACTAGAGTGATTTGAAAATATAAACGTGAGTAAACTGTGAATGAAACAGATGATTTTACTCCATTGCCCAGGGAATTACCCCTTCCCCCAAAAAAACCAAAACCCAAAAGGATCCTTTTCACTAGGCAGTTGCACAGGCATTCAGCATCTACTGGGCAAATGTGGAGATGGAGGGAGAAGAAAAATTTGAGGAATTTTTTAAAGCTGGGAAAATAAAGTATTCCACAAATATTATCCTTTTATTTTTCTGTGTGGCTGATAGTAGAGCTGTTTTACACAGTAAAAATCGTTATTCCTTCCTGTAGTCAAGTTTCATATTGCCCAGAACACAATCAAGATTGAGATCTTACAGACTGAAAAAGGAATGAGAAATTTCTTGGAGGGCATAAACTGAAAATTATGAAGAAAGAGAAAATATGTAGGGTAGAATCTACACAAGAACAGACTAAAGAAATAATCAGATGCATAATGTCTCGGGGTGGGGGGGGGGAAAGTAAAGCTTTCTGAAATGGATCTAAAGTCTAAGGTTAGTGAAAATACTACAATGAAACCATTCACTCTGAGAATGAGATTTCTGATGGAACCTGTTCCTTCCCTTAAAATGTATTTAAAATTCAAACTTGATTCTTTATTTCAACAAATGATATTATGGAGAATATTTTCATCAGTTCATGCTTTCTGTATTGTCATCTTCCTTTTTTGATCTCAAGAAATCCCCTTCTATATACAATGAAAACTATCCTGTTCAAGCAGAAATCATAAGGGTGGGTATTATCAAACATGTCAAACTTAACTGCTTTTCTTCTCACAGTGCATTCTACCCAGCATTTCTTGCACACTACTGGGATGTTGATTCCTTCTTCCACTTCAGCAATGCACAACTTTTACTGCCAATTTAACAATTTTCTTTCTAAAAAGTACCCTTGCTTTTACTGACATTCTGTACCTGGGTTTATGGCAAGCCCTTTGTAAACTCATAAATAAATAGACAACCAATTTGGCAGCCACAGTGAAAATCCTTCTTAAAACTCAGTTTTGCTACAGAAATACTCCACAGAGGTACACAGCTGGTGTCTTATGATTGCTCATTCTTAGAGCATTCATGAATGTCTTTGTTGCTTTATGTTTTCTGATTTTCTTTTTAAACTATGTATGGTTTAAAGTAAAGAAAAAAAACATCTTTTCTGTGTCTACTATAACTGCAAACAGCTTGTGATGAGGACTCCTACAGCAATAACAAATACTGAATCATATCCTTGAATCCAAACATCAATATAGAAGCAGAGTTTACTTATTTCATGCCTGTGAGGTAGATACTTTTGGTTCCATGGACAGTGCATGTTGGAAGATTCTGAAATAATAATAATTTTTTAAAAAATATTGAACAACACAGGGTTTCGCTTGTATATATTTGCTTTTTCTATCTATACCACAAACCATTTCAGAAGGAATTCCTTTCCAGTGATGCACTGAATAACGCGCAAAGTGCTCTGAGATGAAAGGTGCTATATAAATTCAAAAGCATTATGAAGGATTAGTGTCACATTACATTTTAAAAGCCAAATGTTGTTACCTCTCGTCACTTGGCATATGTCATTCAAATTGACCCAGCTTTTAACTTTTCACGTTGCTTCTGGTCTGCTATTGAAAGTCTGTATTACAGTTCCTGAGAGCTAACTGTTGAAATACTGTAAATGAGGTCTTGTATTTCATTCCCTTACCCGAAAGCAAGGTCAGCTGTATCTACAAAATTCCTGACAGATACTGCCGTTCATCCTCGTCCCAAAGATAATGAATGATGGAGAATTCACAGTCTCTGCAGACATGTCTTTATTTTCTATTCCATTCTATTTCCTCCTACATAAACTGAACTGTGCTTTCTGCCATATAAAGTTATTATTTGTACTCCTAAGGAAGTCTGTTAAATAGCCACAAATACTAAGTGGATAGCTTGTATGATACCTCTATATTTCTTTCTCTAACTTGCTGCTATTAAGAGTATCTGAAAGTGTTCAGCAAAGGAATTAAATATTCTGGGGTCTTGTCTTCTAAATTAAAGTCTGTTTTAAAGGCTACCAATTCCCTGTATAAATAATAACACAGAATTTTCAAACTCTGGAGACCACTCTCTTTTTGATTCTTGTTTGCCAAAGGTGAAGACTGCCTTTTTTTTAGTTTTTGGAACAAGTGGTAGAATTTGTTGGTTTACAGAGTTGCCACAGCCGAGCGAAATATCATATTGTTCTCAAATTACCTTAAATTACAACTGGCATTCCTCAGTGAAGAATTCATCTGGAATTTACATGCTTTACTAATGCATTAAGAACATACAGAGTGAAAAAAAAATCCAAACTAGTGGAGCTTATGGCTGGTTCCAGATAAGCCTGGCATACCTATGACGGCTAGCAGCTCTGGTGCTCCTGGTGAATGACCACCAACTAACTTCTTCCTAGCCATCCCACAGGAGCCTATTGCCTGGTACTGCCCAGCTGTGAGCCCACCTTCCCCTTGCTTGCCCATGCAGCAAGGAAGCAGCAGGCACCGCTGGCTCCTGCTTTGCTCTGAGCAGCAGCCCAGAGCTGTCAGCCAGGGGCCCAGGGGAGCTTTCCAGGGCTGCTTCCTCCCTGCTTACATACAGAGTTTTCAGGATCTTGTCCCTAGCTCTGTTCAAATCCAGAATTGATTGCCTTTCGGTAATAGCAAGCCAAAGGCTTCAGAAAAGCATAGGGAGGGAGATGGGGAGGGGAGGAAAGAGACCACACATCTTTTGCTGATAAGTTGGTGAATGTTTGAAAAATCTTAGAAAGATTTACAACCTTCAAATAGCACTTTAGGGACAAATATTTTTTTTGTTTTTCTATTTTTATTCAGAAGAATGCTTTCTTATTTGTAATATGATACCATGTGTTGCAGAAAATGCTGAAGGGTTGACTGTAGAGAATTTTCCTCCCTTCTAGTTATTTTAAAATATCAATAAATATTTTATATCCCACATAAGTTAGTAAGTAGCACTTTCCAAACCACTTTGAAATTAACGGGCATTTAAGATATTCAGTTGCTTTTTTTTTTTAACTCCAGTTTAATCTAAGCTTTTCTTTTTGTAGTGGGTAAAACTCCTGAACTAAAGGATTCTAATTGGGAAGGTTACATTGCCTTTAATCAGTAAGCTTTAAAAAAAAAATATCCCCAAATTGAGATACTACTTCTATCAGAGAAACGAAATCTCAAAGAGGAAAAATAATGATCCAGGTGACAACATTGAAAAGTTACCTAATTTTATATTACAGATGGGCAGCTTGTGAAGATAAATGTAGACAGTGAGAAAGCAGAAAAAAAAAAATTCTGGCAGCAGTGCTTTGATTCCTTAAAAAAGTCATCTTGAGAGATCATGAAGAAAAATACTAAAATATGTGTCGTATGTTTAATTAACTTTTCAATTCAGAGTTATCAATATAACACATATACGCGTGTGTATGCACACGCATGCATAAAAAGTATTCAGTTATGTTATTACTAATTATGCTGTTACTGATGTAACTAAAATTTAAACATTCATGAACAGAAGATTAACAGAAAAATATAAAATGCTTAATAGGCAGGAAATCAGTGTGTCAGAGTCCAATACTCTGTGACAAGGTTCTTTTAGATATTCCATGAGTGGAGAGTATAACATTTAACATCACATTTACTTGTTTGAAGAAAGGTGATGTTACATGGGATTTCTGATTTAGTAGGGTGATACAAATATACTGAAAACATAATACAAATGTAAGTTACACTTAGCAAGATAGCAATTGCAGTACAAGTTCAATCACAATACCAATGAGGTCCTAATTATTGATCTCTCGTCATCATGATGCTGGGTGTCCCCAGGTGCTGAGAAGGAAAATGTGGGTTGAAACCAGCTCATACCAGTTGCTGTCTTTGAAATACTTTTGTTAGTTGTTTAGTTTTTATACTCTGTGTTGGGCTGAGCCATGTATTCACTTCCCCCATGCTGATCTGGCTAACTCAAGGAGGCAGTCACAGTCCTTTAATGAACTTAGGGAGCTGATCTACTGAACTGTTGATAGCTGTTTATCTAAAATGAAGGCCACCCTCTGGTCCCCTGTGTTGAGATACAGTCAGCTTCTGTGCAACAGCTGTGGTCAGTCACACCCTGTGTTATTCCCTGAGCTTCACAGGCACGTCCTCCTCACCCATCTCTGAGCCTTCTTCCATTGAAGGGATTTATTGGTCAGTGACACAGTGACATAAAGAATCCTATTTACTAATAATATTTTTGACTCTGCAAATCAAACATCTCAAGTCTCTCAATATGTATTCTTGCTTCTGAACTTAATATTTTTGACTTACAGAAAAGGAAGAAGTTGATCAAATGGTTCAGGGTAAAAATTCAAAAGACTTTGAGGAAAGGTCGACATCACATGAACTGCCTTGTTATGTTTTCATTAAAATCTTATTTAAATGATAAGCTGGTCTAGAATTTTACTGTTGTTTTGTCTATTAGTTCCAGAAAACATTTTTTTCCACTAATTTTTATATAATAGACATGTTTGTAAGAGCCAAATCTTAAGATTTTCATGTACTTTTTGAAAGGGATTGGCTAAGAAATCTCTATAAAAGTTAAAAAGCTATAAAGACACATCTTGCTTTCTGTGAGTGGTAACTTGTCCATTAGAAATATCACCAGTACAGTTAAAAGTACGTTGAACATTTACAAAGGGTGAATTTTACCCTTGTACAGAAAGTCAGTATTAGAACCAATGTGCTTTTGCAAGCCTGTTTCATTCCAAGGCTCTGAGGATAATGTCTAGATGACTGTTGTAGAATATCAAAGGTCAACACAATCTAGTTTTCCCTTTATGAAAAAGAGGTTTCCCTCTCTCATTCACCATGCATGGATTTTTCAAACAATGTTTTGTCTTTTTTGTTCCTTAGCTTACCTTACGTATTCATCCCATAAATCCTAACAGTCAGAAATCAGGGCTCATATCTCAGTTTTGAAACTGAAGTTTTCATGTTCAGGATATGGATAAATAATTTGTTGCATTGTTTACATCATCCAAAACTGGCCTAAATACAGATCTGCATAAACATAGGTGCATAAAAAACATGTAAATACTGATTAGAGGTACTTTAGGAGTGAAAAACTTAAAGACAAGTTCAGTGTGGAGAATGTAATTTCTCAGCGATTAGTTAGTGCTAGAACTGACCTATGCTGAAATATCTTTTTAGGTGTAACTGCTGTTCTTTACCCTTGCACTTGATAAATATCTGGTCAGTGTATGAATAAATTCTGTCCAGATATGATTAAAACCTATTTAAAATACCTTAAAGAAATTAATTTTATTTCTTTTATTCTCACAGTTCAGTAGCTGCTTTGGCTGCATGCATCTCTCCTTACCCCTGCCCCCAAATTCTTGTCACTGTGTCAGATTTGAGACAAAGAAAGTGAGAAGCATATCTAAATACATGGATGTCAAGGGAGTGATTTACCTAGCAACAGTAACTATGTGAAAGTTTTTCAGAAATGTCTTCCTGTGCATGTGATGGTATCTTAATGGCTTGGATTTTAGAGGATTGAAGAAATGGCTGGGAGGATTCTAGCCAAGCAAAGCACCAAACGACATGCAATACACATACATTCTGGGAGACATAATGCCATCAGTGCACAAGGGAATTTATGCACATCATTTCCATTAATATTGTAAGGATTTTTGCTCATAAATCCATAGTTAGAAAAACATCATTTTACCCTGTGCTACATTAGTTATAACAAATACGTGAACAGAGGAAACATGTTAGGATAAATGTTTCTGAGTTGGAATAGCTATCAATTTTTAAAAGCAAACCACCACATAAAGAATTATCTGAAGTGTTACAACAACAACCCTGAGACCAAGGAGAGGCAAAAAGCTGAGATGGCACTGTGATATATAACTATCTATTGCTGGATTAGTAATGGATACTGCTGACAGGTGACCCAGGGGATCAAACCCCAATGTACAGAGTGAATAGCTTGTCTTAGGCAACTACTTTTGATAGATCCTACTGAAAGAAAACTATGTTCACATCAATTCAGCATAGTAACATGTGATCATAGGTTAAAATAATGTAAATCCAGAATAATTCAATGGAGGATTTAATCAAAATCACTGTACATAAGGATTCACACGATTTGAATTCAATGTCCTGTCTAAAGCAGAATCTCCAGGTGAGATCATAGCTCTCCAAAAAACATAACTTTCCTGTTCCACCCTATCTCCCATCTTCACGTAGACATTTGCCCTCCATTCCTGTAAATTCTATGTCTTTCAAAAAGACACTGTAACCTGAGTCATCAGACCTTTGATGTAGATACCCCGTAGTGAACCTCCAATGAAGACTAGAAAGATTTGACTCAGAAAAAACTGCTTTTATAATAGAAAAGTAATTAACTTTTAAAATAGATAAAGTTCAAATTAGATCAGACTGAACAGAAATAAAGAAGGGCTTACAGCTAACCCTGTCCATAACGTCTTTGCTTCCAGGTGTGGTTTTAGGCAACTCAATAATTTTCCAAACTGTAGCAAACAGAGTGTTTCAGATTGGTCCTTCAATCATCTCTGAGGGCTATCAGGCTACTTGCTGCTCCTCTGAGGAAAATCCTCCTACTCTCCTTTCTCTGATGCACGTTACAGGCTCTAAAAATTTTGCTCCCAATGAACAAACTCAGTTCCTTTCCAGGCACTGTCGCTGTCCTTCAGGAGTCTCCTTCTGACCCAGTCTTCCAGAAACTCACAGCTAAGAGTAGCAGTACAAAACATAGAGTTCATCACACAAATGATCATAGCAATGTTTTCTTTACTCCTTCTTCTAAGATACCATTTCTTCTTCTTTCAGTATTTCTTCTGTCTTTTCCTCTTCTGCAGCTCTGAGGTCTTCTTCAACCTGGCTCATCAAAGCCATTCCTGTGTCTCTGTCTTTTTCACACTGTATTTCTTCAACTTTGAGTCTTTTACACACAGTTTCACCCCCCCTCTTCCTTAACAATAATTCTGACAGCTCATCTTTCCCCTTCCCAACACTTTATCTGCAAAAAGGTATTGCCAATACAGTTTCTCTACCACAACCAGTTTCTTCTTTCCGACTGTCTGATCTTCCCACAGCAGCAGTCACTTCCTCTTTCTTTTCAGACTCTTCCACTGATCTTCAAAAGAACAAAGCATTGTAACATTAAAACGATGGTATCAGGACAGACATATATGACTCCATTCTTAATATTTTTACAAGTGATGGGAGAATGTGGCTTTCTCACAGTTTTTAACTGTATTCACTACAGATTAAGAGAATCTTAGAGATCAACACCATAGAGTAGGAAGCACTACCAACCAAAGAAATCCCGGACACTGAAACAAAAGCATTTTACCTAAAAATGACTGAATTCATACAGTCAGCAATAAGCTACTGACAGATCCAGTAGCCTTGTTATTCTGTTCCATTATTGCTGAAGAAATATTTGCAACTATGTGTTTTAAAGCACTCCAGGTTTTTACTTTCCAGAGAATTGATATCTTTTAAAATTCTACTTTACAGACTGTAGCAAAGGTGCTGTGATTTCTGTTACCTGGACATTGACTTCTCTTCTTTCCTTGTCCCCTCTCAAACATTTTGCTTATTTAGTTCCAGTATATATGTGGCTGGTTCTAGCAAACATAATTTGTTTCACTGGTAAGAAGCAGTAAATGGGCTTAAATGAGGTCCATGTTACATGCTAAGAGAAGAGATCTGTGAAGGAATAGTCTCAATCCAGTCTAGCCTTAGCACTCCCAAGCTGTTCTCTCTTCTCTTTTCCGTGCTATCATAATCTGTACTAAGATATTTAGGTACATGGTTCTCACTCTACAGCAAGCAGTGCACATGCACATGCGCCCACTTTGCCTGGATATTTCATCTCAACTGATCAGTTGCAGAAGTTAACTACTAGTTTGACATAGATGTTGGTCTCATATCTGAATAATACCTTGTCCTCGTCCTTTTCTTAGAGGAGATTTATTAAATCCTGGTGTTTCTCTATACCTAAACCAAGAAAATCACAGATAATTTTCACTGCTGTTCCTTTAACTGACAAGTGCCTTGATTGGAGGTCAACGAGGCCCCATTATGTACTAGAAAAAAGGGTAGAAACAAAAAAGACCATGAAAAAATCTCAAAAATATACCACATTTAGAGTTAGCTAGTACTGTTTACCCTGCTAGGAAAAGATTCACCTGTTAGTGAATACTGATCTTTTGGGAAAGTACACACATGTAAGGTCTACTTTCCTTATAGTGACAAAGGTGGAAGGAGAGGCAGCGACTGTTCCTATGACCTCAGTTCTTCCACTGTTTAGACAAGATTCTTGCCTGAACAGAGAATTACTTGCTCTGGTTGAGAAAGATTCTAATTTTAAACTACTACCAGTGGAGAAAATAATAGCCATTGACGAGATGCATCTTCACTGAACTGTGTGTTCTTAGGCAACAAGAAGAGTCAGTTTTCATGAAGTCCCAGATCTTGAAAGTCATGGTACATAAGTTTTGCAAAGGCTGATGGGAAAACCATTTGTGCAATATTATTCCTGGACTACAGTTTAGACACCATGAAAAAGGGTATTCTGTATTCTCTGTGGATCTCCTTACAATAGTACGAATGATAGTTAAAAAAAAAAAATTGCAAAAGTTGTTAGTTAAAAAAAACAACTCCAGCACTGCAATTCTTCAAAGATTTGTTTTCTTCGTTATCGGTGTATGTTATCTGTGCATTTCATTTTACTTTTTGTAAAGTATTTTTAATTTTTAATGAAAAATTTATTTTTAATTTTTGTCAGGTATTGGAAAGAACTGTAAACTGTTTTATTCCCTTTCATGCACCCATCATTCAATTTATAATAAAAATTCCAGTGCACGTCAAAAAATACAACCTCTTAAGGAAAGTTATGATGACAGATTTAAACTGTATGAATTTACAGTATTTGTAAAACTCCTAAAGTAATATATTTCATTTCCAGTAAAATGACTTCTTTCTGAAGTACAGTGAGCATACTACACATCCCATCAATCCTGTACAGGGTTCATTTACAAAAGTATCTCAGCAAACAACAGATCATACACTCTTATGAAAAGGACATTTTTTAAACTGGCGTAGCATTTATGACACAAATTTGTTGCATTGCCTAATGGCTCTTTTCATGATTGGTTAGCAATTTTACATATGCATTTGTGTGATTTAATAGGGCTTAATGTTTCTTGGTAGCTTTTAGTGGTTATAATTTCCAAGAAAAATTGTTTTGGTTCAGTGATTAAAATGAGGCCTACATGTATTTTCTATTAAATCTATTATGCAAGCTTATCTTTTAAAAGTATGTTACTGACACTCCCTGGTTGAGATCTACTTCGTATTCCCAGGTTAGAAACCACAAAACCCAGTAGAGGGGGTTAAGATCCGCCCACTGCTGCACATAAAAAACCAACCGTTTGCTAAGATTTAATTGCTGCAATAGGAGTCAGCCATGACTTCAGCATCAGTAATTCATGCAGTCTGAGAAGTTACCCCCTCCTGGGAGAGGAACTGTGGGAAGGGTGTTTTGCTTATAGTGTTTTACTGTGTTGTAATGTAATACGAGTAACAACATAGTTCTTTTATATAAGTATCAGTCCTTTTTATTGTCATGATACAGCTGGCTTGATAAGCCTTTGTATATTACTTATAAGACTGAAGGTTACTGCTATACATATAGAAAGAGTAGAATGGCAACATTTGACCTCATTCTTACACGGACTGGTAAACCTAATTACAAGAATATTTCTTTTCATGGTGTACGCATTCCTCTGTGGGGCTCACAGTTCTCCAACAGTCCTATTTATATTAAAGCTTTCATACAGTCGGCCTCATTACAGAACATTCTTTTAACATTCCAATACTTTGGATGATACTTACAAGTATTATTCTGGAAATTCTTCTAATAAAAACAATTGTCTGTAGATATAACTTCACAACACTCTGACAATTACTTAATTGGAACAATTTTTTTTCCCAACATGATCTGCCATTTAAATGATTGTACTGAATTAAATTGCGAATAACTGGGGAGTGGGAAGGGTACCCTTTGTACCTCCACTTTCAAATTTCTGAATGAGAAATAATAATGTTCAAACCTGCATGAAATGTATTGCACAGTATGTGAAACTGACAGATACATTTTTCTCTCTTCCTTAATGGATTATGAAGTAGTTGACTTTTTGCCAGAATATGTCCTCATTACTTGTTCACCTCAGAAAAAATCCTCAACATCCACCCAGTGGCTCTACATGAATTGTCAATAGAGAAATCATCAACTAAGCTGAATATGAGGCATGGAAAAAAGAGTTCTGAAAAGCCTACAAAACACTAACTAACTAAGTAGCTAAAAAGTCCTACTCTTTTCACTGAAATTAAAGGAAAAAACATACTCTCCTTGATAATATAGGACAGGCATCCCCTGTGTTTCAGCCATGAGATGACAGTTTCAGTGCAAAGGGTTAATAAGCTTGACTGACAGTGCAGCAGAGAGAAGCCCTTGAAGCTGGCACAGCCAGCTAGAGGAGGATTGGTGTTGGAGCATGACTTGGATAAATGGAGTTGAAGAACAAAACAAAACAAAACAAATCACTTTGTTTATCAGCTCATCATTGCCAGTCTGACCTGCTGCAAACGGCATGAAAACAGCACTGTAAAAGGTCACTTCCTGTAAGCAGCTCAGGCATTGCAGCTGCTCTGGCCATTAATAAGAAAACTATTTCTCTCCAAAAATACTCCCACTTTACATGGTTTGCTGTAATACTCAGGAAAGTGGTGCACCTAAGATATACAGAGACAAAAATAATTTCCAGATTACAAAGTAAAAATCTCACTGAGAAAACTACAGAAAATTGAGAGTTTTGACTGCAAAGCAAGAAAGAAATGTTTCCTGCTTGTGTATTTCGGGTAAGAGACTGCTCACTAGTGCACGCAGCTATAAGAAAACACACAGAACTGATTCTTCTAAAGTGTTATGCTCTTCTAGAAAAGTCTGAGATCTAAAGGCAAAGCAAGCTAGGAAAATCTAGACCTTCAAGAGGTGCTCAGTACCTGGTTGGTGTGGTCAGAAGAGACAGCAAAGGTTGCTACATGCAAAATACCTTAAATTTGCTGTATATTTAATATTTGAGTACAAATAACTCAGTTGAATTCTTCTGTATGTTGACGTTCTTGCAATTATCACCTGCAATGATTACTGTCAAAACCCGTAAAACAATTTGATAATTAAAAACAAACAAACCAAACATGGAATTTCAGTCATACTCTCTGTTTAAATGATCACTTTACTGTATTTTTTTTTTCAGTTAAAGAAGAGCATCTTGAAGCATTTTGAGCACCTTTTTTTTCTTGTGCTATCACCATTTGTCAAGTGAGCTACATATTCCAGGTACTTTGCATTCACGTGAAGTCCTTTAAATTATGCTATCAAGACACTATGCCTTTGCAGTGAGTTAATCAGTGTACTAAAAAGATTCTTTTCCACATTCTGCAGGAAGCTTGCAGAAGTTGGCAGTTGCTGCTGTGTCTTCAGGGCAGTGTGCCTGAGTAAGGACAGTATAAATAATCTACCTTAAACTATGAATGGCATTATTCTTCATGCAGTTTAAATTGTAAGGATTGTGATTAAAAAAAATTAAGTCTTAATATCTGTAATATTTTACTAGTTGAACTACACTGTGTTATAAACTTTCTAGGAAATATGTAATAGGAATGATGGACTGTCAACAAGATCAGGTTATGTCACAGTTAGTGTGTTCGCATAAGAGCTAGCAAGCATGAATACTGGCTGTAGTTTCTGCTTGTAGTCACGACGTCAAACAATATGCAGTGTTTCAATTTCATTAGAATTACAATCTGTTTTGATCTGCTGAGATTCCTATCACTAGAGAAAGGAATAAATTACTTCATATACTTTAATGTTACCTTGCTGATATTGCCAACAGAAGGATCTTCAAATCATTCCTTCTTTGGGCTGCAGTACATTCAGGTACCTGAAGAAAAACAGAGATATGAGCTGGTGTTCAGTCTTTAATGAAAAGCTTTGATGTCTTGGCCTTCTGCTGTCCTGGTGAATTTCATAGGAAGACATTTGAGGTCCAGTTCATATACAAAGAACTTTGTTATTATGAGGAAGAGAAGTATAAGCTACTCATGTGGGTTACATGATGGATGTGTGAATTTGTTTTCAATTACCTTACTCTCTTCTGGTAACAGTCTGGGTTGCACCTGTATGTTATATTACTCTTGTATTTTATTACTTCTTAAAGTCCATCTCTTTCCAAATCAATCACTACAGAATTGTATCGCTACTAGGTATTTCTGGAAAATAGGCTTCCAGCTGTATGGTCCCCAAAGAAAACTATATAGCAGAAAATCTTGTATGGATGTTACAAGATCTGGTCCTCATAATATTGTGGATGTATCTTGTATTACACTGACATTGGCAACTCTTGCATGATCCACAAAGTTGCAGAACTCCCAGCAAATGAGTCCGTAAGAAGTTGTTTCTGAAAATTCACAGAAAGAATTAACAAAGTTGTTTCTCTTTGTTCTTCGTCTGTTCTGGTCTATCTGGTCAATCCCTCGTGTTTCCATCTCTACCCTTGTAAAAAACTATCTTGATAGATAGTTTGGCTAATATTTCAAAGTGCTAAATTTTCTTTAACTTCAGTAGGGTCTTCCTCTCCCTTTCATTGGAAAATTTTGTTTTCATAAGCAAATTACACAAAAATGCTTCCTTACAGCCACAATATTAATTGCTGCATTGCAGTGCAGCAAGACAGTTTGGATGATCACTTCTTTTTTTAAAAAATTAACAGTTTAACTTAGCTCAGTGGAAGTACCTCCTGCACACAGTGGTTATGAAACTACTAACACTTTTTAAAAACAAAAACAGAGTAGAGTCACAAGCGTTCACTAAGTTCATATCTCCTTGGATCTAAGGGTTAGTTTAAACTTCTGTCCTGCAAAGCATTCAAAGCAAAACACACTAAGATATCAGTATTAGGGTTCCACCATCCAGCCAAAATTTGGACAATGCAAAGATAGAGTTGCTATGGAGCTGCAATCTTTTTCTTTCTGGATATATAATAAAATTCTATTTCTGAAGCAGAAGAAAGGAGATAATTTTTGGAATTACTATGTTGAGATGTTGTTCCCTGCTTGCTCCAGATTTTGTAACAACTGGTGGATATTTTTTCAGAAACCCAAGGTATTATTATTAGATTTCCCACAATAGATTGTCTTTTGTTACCACACATGATGACTATGTGTTTATTTTCAGAGGGGAGTGAGCAGTCCATGGTATGTACTGTGACTTTTGCAGGTAGAGTCAGAGATCAGC
>NW_009626013.1:1272-2435 GCF_000690535.1 Cariama cristata | reverse complement strand
GGAAAGCCAGTAGCTGAGTGACAGCAGGGCAGGAGGGGCAGCACCCTCAAAGATAAAGGGTATAGTCCCACGACACTCAAGAAAAAACAGCAAGTCCAGTGACTGGGTTCAGCTTGCAGTTGAGATCACCAGGCTAGCCCATAGCCATAAGACGGGTCCAAAGTCAAGCTGCAAAGTCAGGAGCAGCAAGACATACAGGTGACCACAGGCAAAGCTGTAAGATAGCTCTGGCAAAGACAAGGCTAAGCATCTTGGCTTAAAAGCAGCTCTTGTGCAATGAGGAGCAGGATGCCAAAATGTCTTCTCAGCCTTTTCTCTCCAAGCTCTTTTCCCAGCACTCCGACCCTGGGTCCTGCAGCTGCACCAGATCAGAGCTGGCCTTGAGCACAGACAGCCAAACCCCAGCGGGGAAGAGGGGGAGAACTGAGGGCTCTGACACATAATTAGCAATGTTAATTTTTGCAACTGTGTGCTATACCTGGTATGAAGAGTTACTACTGGCTTTCATAAATTGAATAAATTAATAATAACTCCACAGCATTTATCTGAAGACCTCAAAGCAATTTAGAACAATTAATGAATTAAGCCTCTTACCATCCCTTTGATGTGTTGAAATAATTTTATCTCCAGTATGCAGATGCAGAAGTTGGACACTGTAAAAGAAACCCTAAACTCAACAGCAGTTTGACCTCAATGAATGAGGCCAGGTTTTCATCTGCAGAAGTCAAACGAGTTTCCTAAGATCACAAAAGGGGCTTCAAGTTCCTTTTTTGTGTATAGAAGGAGTTCTCATGACAGTTAATAGTTTTGCATTATCTTTTTTTTTTTTTTTTAAGAGCTCAGTTTACATTTGTAGCAAAAACTAGGATAAAAACTACAACCTCTTTAACTGAGGCTTAGAATTTGATTCTAAAACTGTACTTGTTTCTAAAATGCATCCTTTATAACACAGTATGTTTTTCACCTTCCTCCACTTGATTGGATGCAACCTCAGAAAGCAGCATGTACTGAGTGTGTGTATGTGTTGGTTTTGGCTGGGATAGAGTTAATTTTCTTCATAGTAGCTAGTATGGGCTATGTTTTGGATTTGTGCTGAAAACAGTGTTGATAATTCAGGGACGTCTTCATTATTGCTGAGCAGTGCTTACAGAGAGTCAAGGTCT
>NW_009626013.1:0-1241 GCF_000690535.1 Cariama cristata | reverse complement strand
TTCGTGTGCGCACCCCCCCCCACCAGAGAGGGGACTGGGGGGGGGGGGGCACAAGAAATTGGGAGCGGACACAGCTGGGACAGCTGACCTCAACTGACCAAAGGGATATCCCATACTGTATGATGTCACACTCAGCAATAAAATCCTGGGGCAAGAAGAAGGAAAGGAGGACGCTTGGAGTGATGGCATTTGTCTTCCCAAGTCACCGTTATGCATGACGGAGCCCTGCTTTCCTGGAGGTGGCTGAAACCTGCTTGCCGATGGGAAGTGCTGAATGAATTCCTTGTTTTCCTTTGCTTCTTTGTGTGGCTTTTGCTTTATCTATTAAAATGTCTTTACCTCAACCCATGAGTTTTCTAACTTTTACTCTTCTGATTCTCTCACCTGGGGGGAGTGAGTGACTCATGCATGGGGCTTAGTCAGATCCCATTATCATTAATGGACTGGAGAAGGTTATAAAGGGACAAAGATAAAAGAAGGCCAACTGTCTACACTGCAAATTAGAATCACCTCATAATCAGGTCAGGACACAGCAGCACTTTAATCAAATTCTGTACAGTTCCTGTTTGTAGTATTGACAAATCCTAATTATAATGAAATACTACTTGTTTCCTAGTGTTGAATGTTTCTGTTGTAATGACTATAGTGATTTGAGCCAACTGAGCTTATAATTCACTTTCTTGGCTAAGACTGAAAAGTTAGAAGTGAAAGCGGTAGAAGAGAGGTGGAAAAGAGGGTAAGTATAGGTGGGGTGCAAACAAAGATGTTGAGAAGTCTTTCAAATCTTTTCTTTACTTCTAGTAGAACCTGTCATTTCAGCATCAAATTGTTATCAAAAGACACTTTCAAAACTGTAATGCCAACTAAAAGTGGTACATCACTGATCACTTTACTGTCTCTGGAAAACCATTAATATGAATTAATATTAATATCATTAATATTCACAGATTATTAGTTATGTAGTCAGTGCAAACTTACTTGGATCACTGCAAAAATATGTGTCTTGTCTATTTCTTTGACTCTTGGACACTAATATAAACTCTAGTTATTTGAACTCTGAGATGATTTTAGTAGTCAATCATCACTATGAAGCTCCAGTAGCAATGCTGGAAAAACCAGTCAGTAACATTATTCAATGTCTTTTTAAAGCTGGTTACATGATAAAAAGGAAAAAAATATAATAGTGTTGTTGAGCACAAAAGAGTAAAATCTTTCCTGAACCTTCATAAAGATGCTTCCCT
>NW_009626012.1:64405-67948 GCF_000690535.1 Cariama cristata | reverse complement strand
AGGCTGCCTACATAACGAGGAAGGGGGGGGAAAAAAAGCAATTAAATAACCCCAGCCATCCCACCAGGGCCTCTGTGACCCTCAATACACTCTACAGTTGTTGTTATTCTTAATATTAATTAATATTATCCCCAGCGAGCGTGGGGATGGGGTGCTGCTCGATTTCCTTCCCTGCTCCGCTTCAGCCCTTTTGGGTCCTTTCCTGGGGTCACCCAACTCTCCTCCCAAGTTCAAGGCAAGGATTCAATAGTTATTGGAGTCCTAACCATACTATTAAGGCTAGAAAGTAAAGCTGTGCAAAGGATTTTACCCTAAAAATGGGGACAGCTGCAAGACCTCCTTACCCGAAATGCTCTAGGGACCTCGGGGCACGCCTGCCCAAGGTGATATTTCGAGCGAGGAAGGGACAGGGGATTTTTCTAGGATTTCCCAGCAGAAAGGGCAAATCTAAGTAGCACAGCCCTGGCAGCAGCCCTGGCAGAGCCCTCCTGGCACCCAAATACACGTTGAGGTCCTGTTAACAGGGCCCTCGGAAGCAACCAGCCAGATGCAAACATCTGGACAGCGTTAGCGAGTCTTCCCCAGCTCGGCAGGACCTTCAAGCCCCCATTAGCCTCAGACACAGTGTTTTTCAGGTGGGTTTATGCCATTTAGCAACACCTCACTCTCACCACAAGCTCTCCCAAGCATCTTCTGCCCCTTTCTGGGTCAAGCTCTGCAGAGCACTGGGAAGGAATCCCTGAAGCTTGAAGACGGCCTCCTGCTAAAGCTCACCATGGAGGGGCTGCGCAAGTCCCAACAGTTCCATAAGAGGACAAACACTGGGGGGAAAAAAAAAAAAAGTCACTCCAAAGAATAAACCCATGGAAGTGTGGTGAGAAACGGAGGGCATCGCCGTCCCTTTGCTGATCCAGGCGGCTTGGTAGAAGTTCAGCAGAGCAGCTGTAAATCAGGAGCCTGGCACACAACGAGGAGAGATTCAAACACACGACAGGGCTTTCAGCCATCAGGAAACCATCATCGACAAGGTCCAGAGGAATGAGGCTGCGCAGAGCTGCAGGGCTTTGTGAACGTCTTTCCAAGAAAGGGCAGTCGGTGGCCAGGACTGCTGCGGAGGGGTGAGCCAGGGGCTGGGATGGAGTAGGGACCAGGAGCCAGAGGAAACCCTGGGCAGCCAACAGGCTCCAGTCTTCCCCCAACGGCCCGTCACCGCAGCATAGCTTCACCGTTACTGCAAGTTATGTGATATTTTTCCTCATTCCTCCACTGTCTCAACCAGCGCAAACTACTAAAAGCAGGGCAGTCTCATGGTTAGGTGAAGGCAGAAATCTCTCTGCTTCCCACCGGCACAGGGAACTCGAGCGTAGCCGTTGGCCGTGGAGAAGTACACGGCCCTGCACGGGGCTGGGGATGGAAACGGCTGGTGGTTATCCAGAGCAGCTTATAAAAGGCCTTTTTGTGCAAAGGAACAGGCGTTTTTCCCCCTGCCTACAGCCTTAATCACTCGATATCTCTGCTGACAAAAGCCTACAGAAGCTGTGGCACCCGACCATGGGCTGCAGCTGGGTCAGGCAGCCTGGCAGCTGAGCCCGACATCGGGGATTTCTGCCTCCCTGGTGTACGCCAAGAGCAGCACGTGTGGAGCAGGGGCGTGGGATCACTCACAACCGTGGAATTAAAGATAGGAAGAGCCCCTTGGTATCTATTTTCAGGGTGCTCCTGCCCTCCCAGGCACTCGTTCTTCATAGTCACGAAGGAGGCAACCAACACACTGAGTACACACGCGTAGGAGGTGTGCTCCTGGGCAACCACACTTTGGGTTTTCCACCGCTGCGCCACCAGCACAAATGCCATCGCTCTTAGCCTGTTATGGGTCCTTCTGCAACGGACAAGGACAGCTGTAACGTAGTAAAACAGCTTTATGCGCTTCCTAAAAACCTGTGCCCTGATAAACCAAAATAAGAAACGTCTCCTTACACCAAACTTCACACCGTCTCCTATTAAAATGACTATTCAGCCTGCACACAACACCAGAGGAACTCAATTCCTCTTGCACGGGCGTTCAGGAGGCCACGGCACGTAGCCTCCGGACCCAAGCGGCCAGCCTCAGAGCCCAAGGGACTTACCCCTCTCCGGTGGAAGGTCAAGGCTAGCTACTCAGTAGATGACTCAATGAGACTTGGCAGAGGCCAGCAGCAAGGCCCCTAGGGCAGAGCGATTCATGGGACGTATCGAATCGAACTCGGGTAGGGGAGCCAACGCAACTTTGGGAAAATGAGCTGGAATCTCTCCTTTCTTTTGCATCATGAAGTTTGAAGTAGCTTCTGATAAAGTTAGAAAGCAACAGGGTTGCAGCACATGGGTAGATGAATAAAATTAGATTGCATTCAAAAAAAAAAAAAATCAAAAACCTTCTCCTCTGTCAAGACCTCTTACAACTGTCCTCATCACCGTGGAATTTGAGTGCCTTCCAGAAGTGTATTAATCAACATGGCTTTCATTTGTCACGCGGAGGTCATTCACCCTTCCGCAGGGTCTCAAATTGGCCTGGAGAATTCAGTTTATCTGCTGACGTAGGGAGAAAAATATTAATAAAAGTTTGACTTTCAAACCTTGCTCGTGTGAAAGAATCATGTCTTTTCCATTTACAGCCGTTCAGCCGAATTCCTTCCCCAAGCCTATGACCAGCACGTCCCATGACTTCACGTTACACTTCTAAGCTTTACAGAAGCACTGCCACCCAGCTGGCCAACTAATAAATGCAGCATAAAGGAAGCAATATATTAAGATCTTCTTTACTGGATTAAAGTTTGATCTGGACTAATGAACAGCCAGCCAGGAAGTCATTTCTTCATTAGGGTATTGTTTCGGGAAAAGTGAATTATAAACCAGGATGCCCTCACGGACAAGCGGAAGCGATTAGCTTACCTGCTTTCGCACGGGGTGAATCTCTTTCTTCAGTCTTCCCCTCTTCAAAGTCTTAAGTTGTGTTCTCCTAGAAGCACCACCACTAACAAATTGACCACCGACAGAGGCCGACAGCAGAAGTCCTTCTGGGAAGCAGTCCTCCAGGAGTCAACCGCTCTGGACCAGGCCATATCCAGACAGATACAGAGCAACACGACTATATTCTGTGGGGAACTGCCTTTTCCAAGAAGTTGTGCACTTCAGCTATATTTTTACATCATCCCTGCAACTGGTTTCCACGGCGACCTTTCCAGTTACCAGCAATGAGAGAACGTGTCCCAAACAACATCGCTGTCTGACGTGGCAGATCTCTAACTTGAGAATGGTTCTCCATAGAACGGACTCCAAACACATGCACCGAGAACCAGAGGACCCCGTTACTATAAAAGGGTCATCAGGATGGAATTTACAGCACAGAAGGTAGAACTAGTGGAAATGGTCATGAAGGAGAGTATGGAAGGTGCTTCTGAATGGCAAACAAGCCTCTTCTTTTAAAGTAAGGAACCTTTCAAAGGATAAAGTGGCTTTTTACACCCCTTTCCTCTGCCGCTTTCTTGCCTTGTCCACCCCACCCAC
>NW_009626012.1:31885-64374 GCF_000690535.1 Cariama cristata | reverse complement strand
CGCTCTTCCCACCTGAAGTTCAGTTTGTAGACAGCACGTCTACAGGCAACCCAAAGCCAAAGACCAGTCATTACATTTACTTGATGATGAACAAGGTACAAATGAACAAATGATCGAAGCTGCTTTCAGTTTCTAGAGACAGCCCAGCAGACAAACATCCTGCCCTTTCTCAGTTTTTGAGGTAGCAGCTATCACAGCTGGCTTTTAGGTGAGACTCAGACATGCATCTGGCATACGCACCACAACAATTGTGAGGGGTGGGCACAGCAAACGCTGATCAAAGAACATTTCTGATTAACTAAGAACAAAAGCCTGCTCCTGGAGTGGTTAAAAAAAAAAAAAAAAAAGTTCAGCCCTCTTTAACTTCCAGAGATTCGCAAAACTTACCCTAAAAGTCTTTCTGTTGCAGTAGATGAAAAAGAGATGACGCCACTCTGGAATCAACACAAGACAAGCATAATTTCCTGAGTTTCTGGAAAGAAGTTTTGCCTGTTGGAACCAACGACTCCAAATGTCAACAGTCTCCTTCCATAAAACTGTAAACACTGGATGCTTTGCACCCAGCACAAGCTTTATCTGACCCGATGACAACAAGGGATGGTAGTGGAATGGGGGTGAGTCAGCTTCACTAGCATCCCTCATGAAGAAATCAAGAGAAGGAAGGATGGCGATGCTGTTAGGAGCACAGCGCTGAGGAGACCTCCCTCCTTTAAACCTGGCCACGCAAGACCTCATTTTCAGTTCTGAGAAGCTGCAGTTCCTCCTGATTTCATCTGGAATTGCAGGTGCTTGCTCCTCTGGGGAGAAAAGTCAAACAATCTCATACTGTTCCTCTACAAAACTTTTTTTCCCCCCCCGTGTGCAAAGCAAAGAGAATGTTTGCTTTACAGTATTTCAGAAAGCAGAGCGTAAACTCTTTGTGCGGCCCAAGACCAGCGTAAAACATCCAAGCACGATCTTCAGATCACACATTCTGATACATTAAAGCATGAATAGAAAAATTTTTTAACAGAAGCAAACACTTCTCCCCTAGCAAAGGAAAAACGCTACAATATTATTACCAACTGAGGAATTACAGCTACCTCTCGGTAAAGCTCTCAAGCTGCAACTCACAGAATGACAGCGACTGTTAGGCAAGTTTGGCAGTTAGTGAACATTCTTAAGCAACGTAAAACATTAAAAAAACGGCAGCAGCTCTTTGTTTTGAAAGGTTTTACAATGTAGAGTTCTCTGCTTAGATGAGGATGGGTACTCCAACCAGCTGAAGTGGATTGCCTCTACCTTCGATTTGCAATGCGCTTCATTATTGACCTCTGTGCTTTTGTTAGGGAGCAACACACAGGCAGACTACGGACATTTAAATAAAAACAACCATCAGCTGCGTTATCTGACTGCAAGGAGACTTCCAAGCATCCCCTGAGGCATCAGCAGGACCCTTAAGCTCTCTTGTTTTTTCATCAGTTGAAAGCTTAAAAGCATATTTAAGAAGTTAACTGGCTTTAAATGAGCACTCGGTGAGGCACAATCTTGCCATGACTCCAACACAAATGAATTTCTTGTCGCAAGGAAGATATTCATATGTATATCGGAGAATCGCAGAAGAAATCTCAGCACCAGCAAGTTTTAGCACCTTCTGCTTCAGCAACACACAAACCTGCTTTCTAGCCCCGAAGAGTGCTCCAAAAGGCAAAGCAGCAACTTGCATCCAAAGCGATCCCAAGGACAAGACAGTGGAAGGAGCAAATACGTTGAAACAGGTTTGGGAAAGTGGAAACCTCTAAAGAGACAAGCCATTCTCTGAGCTGATTTAGCACAGCCATGTGATAACGTATTATTTTTAATCTCCACTTTTAATTTCAGGTTTCCAAGATCAGACCAGATATGGCCTTCAGACATATTAGATCATGGGGTTTATGTGGTTGGTTTTTTTGCATGATCCAGATAAAATATAAATTTTACACCTGGATATATTCTCACATTTGACTCTGGGGTAGTCATATAACAGCTGCTTTAACAGCACGTGGAACCACCAGCACAGGACACAGTTTGAAAAACACTCTGCCAAATCTTTGTCTAGTGTAATTTAGAGTAGTTCTACTGACCTTCGAGGGAATCACATTATTTCCCATCATTTGAAGATTCCATTCATTACATCCCAATGTGAACTCCAGGGGTAACCGGCAGAGCTGGACTGTAGCCACCGTTGGCTAGCTTAGCCAAGGGGTAAGACAAGAAGTTCTATGAAATTCTTAGTGAACACAAGAGGTCAAACTGTCTGAGTTGTGCCTCACCCTCCACAGAATTGGGTGTACCGTTACAGCTGTACCTTGAACTAACTTGCTATGAACAGCTTAAGCACAAAAAACAGGAAACGACTGTTCACACCCGCTTTGTTTTCCTCACATGTCTTTTCCTGTTTATATTTCACATGAAGTCTATTGTGATAAGCAAATGAAACTGAGACTTCAGGCTTCTCTTACCAAGAACCACAACCTTTATATTTCATCTTTTACCACTGTTACGCTAGTTAAGTGTACAACCATGTATCCTGTCAGAATGCAAGCATCTAATGAAGTGAAGGAGACTCTCCCAGGCAAGGCTTAAAAAATCCCAACATCATAAAAAATTCCTCTGATTAGACTCGCCTGGTTCACACAGAAAGATAGCAAACCAAGAGAAAGGTCAGTGACGGCACAACTCCCCCACTCTTTCGGTGCTAATAACGTCCAATTTAATCAGCCATTACAGTTACCTTGCAAGTTCTTAAATTCTGTGTTGGGCAGAGTAAGAGGTGATTACGGCCTGGTTTCTTCAGATGTTGCCCATAGGGACAGTAAAGATACCTTTCATGATAGCTGCAATAGGTACTACAAACCGATCTGATGTTATTTTATTTAAGGGTTTTTTTCCAGTACGAAACATTACAGATAAGTTTTCTACATTGAGATAGGAAATACAAAAATAAAAAAAATAATTGTTAAAAACAATTTCAAATAAATATATAAAACTGCTCTTCCAATCAGGTAGTTATAAATATATTTATGAAACAAGTACTTCCAAACTATGTTTACTTTGGAAATGCATAATACCACTACAAAACCCAGCCATTTACTTAAAAACCTGTCATTCATATCAAATAATTGATTCTTAAATACGGTAAGATTATATTAGTACAAAAATGACACAACTCAATACCACAAAACATATAATGCAGTAAACACTTGTGCAGTGTCTTTTTCACATCACAACAGATCTTTATCAGTTCCAAGGTACCTTCCTCCCCAAGACATGGTTGGCGATTTTCTGAAAAATAAAAACAAAGCGAAAAAGGAATTAGTATTATTCTTCCAAAAATGAAAAATGCTAAGCATGAAGGTATAGTTAGTTAAGTCTTCCAAACAGAGTATCAAGGGGTAATACAACACTAAGAAATGGTTATTCTCTTAGGACAGCTAAAGCAGCCTCGTTGTTTCTCACTCATTGGTATGAAAAACACCAGGATATCCCTGTGCTGGCTACTGTGGAAATGGTCAGAAAGAAGTCTAAAGAGTCAAAACACATCTCGACATCAGCTGACAGACTGTTTCCATAAGTAACCATGACGCATGTCTTTCCCTTCACCTTCTGAATACAGACCTCTGGGAGCCAGGTGTTCCCCAGTTTGCGATATATTTATGAAAGGTCATGTTACCCAAATCGGGAATAAAACCTCTTAACACTAAGGTAGTATTAAGAAGCAGGCACTCCTTCATTGCAGCGCTGGATGCACAGGGGATCGCTCCACCTAACGTGCATACCCAGCCGTTACCGAGAACAGATTATATAGATACAATTGATCGCATATTCATTGTAATTCCTGGAATCAGGATGTATATTCGTTACTTTTCCCTGAAGACAGCTAAAGCAGCCTCGTTGTTTCTCACTCATTGGTATGAAAAACACCAGGATATCCCTGTGCTGGCTACTGTGGAAATGGTCAGAAAGAAGTCTAAAGAGTCAAAACACATCTCGACATCAGCTGACAGACTGTTTCCATAAGTAACCATGACGCATGTCTTTCCCTTCACCTTCTGAATACAGACCTCTGGGAGCCAGGTGTTCCCCAGTTTGCGATATATTTATGAAAGGTCATGTTACCCAAATCGGGAATAAAACCTCTTAACACTAAGGTAGTATTAAGAAGCAGGCACTCCTTCATTGCAGCGCTGGATGCACAGGGGATCGCTCCACCTAACGTGCATACCCAGCCGTTACCGAGAACAGATTATATAGATACAATTGATCGCATATTCATTGTAATTCCTGGAATCAGGATGTATATTCGTTACTTTTCCCTGAAATCATTCACGTA
The DNA here is from genome assembly GCF_000690535.1 of Cariama cristata. Classification (NCBI taxonomy): domain Eukaryota; kingdom Metazoa; phylum Chordata; class Aves; order Cariamiformes; family Cariamidae; genus Cariama; species Cariama cristata. Next base: position 60,023 of record NW_009626012.1, on the reverse strand, counting down.
TGGTGCCTCCCCTTCGGGCATGTGCAGTTAATTATGGGAAGGGTCTTCTGGGGTCTTTTAAGAGGCCTGGTGGTCATCCTCTGGTGTCCGCTGGATGACCTCCTTGTCTTGAGTTTGCGCAGTTCAGTCTTGTAGGTATGACAAGGGGGCTTTGAAGATTATTGGGTCCAAGTTAATTAATCGAATGACTACTTTGCCAGGTTGCCATATAACTCATCCATGCTCAGTAGCTTAACACAATCAGTTCCAGATGTTCTCATCAATTTCTAGGACTTTACATACTCTGACTCCCTTCACAATTCCCTTATTATCAAAGTAATTTTGACCAAAATTCAAAGCAAGGTATAATCAAGACTTTGTAATTATTAACTACAATTCCAGTATAATACTACTAGTTTTCTTATACAAGTAGCTTGTTGTTCTGATGGTGAGATTTCTGTGGTTACCTATTTCAAAGCTAACAATCCTAACTTCTACATCATGCTTTACAATTTTCTCTCTCTTAATCAAACTTAACTCTTCTATATAATCAAATCTTGATTATTTTATTACAGCATTTGCAACAGTCACAGGAAAAATAGAAGAGTTACAGAGAAGAGTAACAAGCATAGCGGAAGATACAGAAAGTGTTTTTTACAATAAACAACTGAATGAATCAGGACTCTTCGCTACAGTGGGAGGGATGAGCCATGACTGAAGGGGAAGAGATGAAAGTCTGTACAATCCTAAGCAGCTTGAAGCAAGTGAAAAGGTAATGTTACTTGAAGACTCTTCAAAAAATAATCTGAGGAGGCATCGTATAAAATAACTGGTAATAGATTTTAAAGAAACAAAACAAACCAACCAAACCTCAGAATACTTTGTGTGAAGAGTCACAGTCTTGTGCAGTTAAACTGTGGAACTCTGCCCTGCGGTGCTGCGAACACCAGACATTTACACTTCACAAAGCAAGTGGAGTAATTCATAAAACAAACAAACCAAAACAACCCCAAAAAACCACCAATTCGCAGATGGATTCAAAGCCCCTTGGACAGAAATCACACCAGCATCTTTTAGCAGTACTGCTAATGCTGGCTGTTACGGTATTCTTCCCCAGGCACCTGCTAGTGTGACCTGTTCTTATGGCGATGGGCAATGCAGATAATGAAACACCGCATCTTTCTGCTAGCTCAGCTGGCAGATCACTGACGTTCTGAAGCACGGAATACATATTACGTGGCTTTAGAGAAGTGTAGGATAATGTAAGAGCTTTGAGTAACTCATATATTACTAACAGCAGAGGGAATGATACAACCATTACCTGACAAGACCTTTTGCATCACACAGATGAACGCAACACGCAGCTCAGCTCTTTATACAATCACACATACAGAATACGTGTGTATATACTATATACACATACTATACATAGTGTATATACCAATACAGAATACACTCTGCTTACAGACATACATACAAAAAGCAGCAAAGCTGCTGACATGAATCTCAGTGTGGAATCTGTCCCCAGCACTTCACGAAGCCTCAGAAGGGTGCAAAACGTCTCACACCACAAAACTGCAGATCAGTCCCTGACAGCTCACAAGCCCTTTTGCAATCTAATAAAGCAAACCCAACTAGTAATCAGACGCTATCTTGCCTCTTTGCTCCACTCCAGGGAGCGACTATAAAACGAAAACCTTAACATGTCGCTGACAGGAGGGAAAATGTAGGCATGGGGATAAAAAAAAAAAAAAAAAAATTAAAAAAACCCTACTGTAAAGCAGGAAAGTGCAATTCAGTTTACCACCTCTGGAAGCATCTGCTTTTTTTCCTTTGGGGTAGTGACACCTTGTGGCTCCGATCTTGCACAGGCTCTAAAGGACATCTCCCATCCATACATAAAATTGTGTTTAGTGTTCCTGAATGCTAATGTCATTTTTAAGGGGTAGAGGGAACTACATAAATGAGTAACTTTGCGATCCCCCTTTATGGAGGTTTCTCCCATGCTCCCTATTTACAAAAATTACAAACTCACTACATCTAAGGGAAAAGCCTCAGTAACGGAACAAATTTCTATCTGATAAACTCATAAAATTCATTTTCACTTCACTGGGGTTGAAAGGCTTCTGATTTGTGCTGCCATCAGATCAGAAATCTGTCTCAACTATACAGTTCTCAAAATTAAAGGGCATGCACCATTGCCTTACTGACTAGTATAATTTTACGCTCTGTTTGAAATTAGAAGTACAAAAGCAAAGGGATACTGGGACAGCACATCCGCCCAGACCCACGTGCGTCCTGTGATAAAAATAACTTTGCTATCTTAATAAAGATAAGTATTTAACAATTTGAAAAATTAAGAATGCCTGTGCAATCCTCAGTCACTTTCTAGCACAGGAATTTTGATAAGTTTCCAGCTACATATGAGCCCATACTGTTTCCTCTCGAGGATCCCGTCCTCACTCACTGCTAAAACAAAAAAAACACATTATTTCATTCTCTCTTCACCTCCCACTGCATTGCCCCACACTGCCACCGCAGCACGTGAAGGCCTTAAGACAAGCACTGACAGCCCTTACTTCTCAGGTGTCCTGTATGAGTATTTTCACTTGTACTTTACAAACAGTAAGCAGATTTTGTTTATATATATATTCACTAATTTGAGGCCTTATTTTGAGCCAAACGAACTCAGTTTCATCTTGCCCCCAACCTGGACACTAAGATCATTATTCTTGGTTCCCTACAGCTAACGACGAGGGACACACTGCCTCCAGAGAGCAGTATGTCCCACATAGTAGCTGTCGTTGCTCACACTGGGAACATACAATTTTGGTTTTGTTTTGTTTTCTCCTCGCAATACATTTCTAAGAAGCGGGTGTTCATTTTTCTGCTGAAACATGGGCCCATAGATTGCATCAATATGCAGTTATACCTAACATACCTTTAAATTCTGGTGTGAGGATACCTCAGCAAACAACACTTGTCCATGTTCATGTATGTACAGATATGAGTGTGTGTACACCTTTAATTCGTTGCTTCCTTTCCTGAATTTTAATCACCCCTACCCTGTGAGCCCTCGACGCCCTGTAAAAATGGTATGCACGTAGATAATCCCGTCCTCAGAGCCAGCTGTACTGCTAATAGTGAGGTGTACGCCTCGTTTTACTTTTACATGTCTACTCCTTTGCTATCAGTGACAGAAATAGAAGCAACCAGTGTCCCAGCACCATGGCTGAAATGTAATAAACGTCAAATATAACCACACTTTGCTATGAGAACAAAGCACTCAGCCATGGATGCTGGGAGAGGAGAATACGTGCTCAGGTTCTCCTTCGCTAAGTGAACTGGTCTGGCAGTTTAAGACATCCCCACCTGCCCAGCTGTTTCATTAGTGCTCCTCTGCCAGGTATTAACATTTGCACAGCAGCAAGTCAGCCAAGAAACCACAAGTGTAAGCCTCAGACACTCCAGAACAGGATGCCTGAGCACATGCTTTGACGAGCAGTTTAACCTACTAAGCTGCACTCTGGAGTGGCTGGGGCATGAGTAGATCCTTTCACCAGCAAGATGACCAGCGTCAGCCTGTCAAAATCCAAAGCGTGAAGGACAAAGAAGTTTCGTTAGGGACAGGTCTTGCTACTTAAGGACTGACCTGGGCATCAGAGAATATGAGTACTATGCCAGCTCCACCACTGACCCACACACAAACTCGAGCAGGGCACTTGACTCTCTGCCTCCCTCTCCTTTCCCAAGCTTTGTCTGGATATATGCCAAATCATCTTGGAAGGAACTGTCCCCTGCTAGGTTTGTATAAGGCACAACAGGACTTCTCTAGGAGACTGCAATTAAAACAAGAGTCAGATCTATTCCGCAGTACCAATCTGCTGTTCTACATCAGCAGTTCACAAACTGGCCACCATAACAGATAATCAGACCACAGTTTGAGTACAGTGCTAAAAATCATTTAAATGATACAACCTTAGATTACATACGGTTTTAGTCTAGGTTTTGTACCAGCTGTTTTCTTCTCCTAATACGCTGTGACATTTTTGAAGTCATTCCACAAAATCTGTGGTTCTTTTTTTCAATTCACAATCAGATCCGCTTAGAAACTGCTGCTCTTAGCAACACATTAAGCAAATTCTAAACAAACCATTCACTGTATTTACAGCTACTCACTACAGCTATTCTGCATCATCAAGGAAGACAAAAAGATTACAATATTTACTGCACTGAATCATCATCCCTCTTCCAATCAAAACCACACTTGTATACAAAACTTCTGATCCAAGTCCCTCTCTGCTTCCAGCTGACCAGCTACTTCAAGTCAATGACTGCCAGCATTCATTAACTCTTAAGACCTTACTACACCGGTATCTGAGATTCTCAGACTAGGGAAAAAAATACGTCCTGAATATACCCTGCAAAAGCATAGCATCAAACCCAAGTAACTCTAGTGGTAAATATCCACAATCAGATCAGAAAGGTTCTCTGGATAACATATTGCATTAGAAGCCCTGATTTTTAAAATCCAATTACTGCTGTTCCCAACAAATAACTAACGCTATTATTCCACCTCTGGTAGGACACTTCAGCCAGGAAAGAGCTGCAATGCTAAAACTGAAGTGCAAGCTTAAGATCCAGAGGAAAAAAATCAGTTTTAATTTTTAATGTGTGTCGTTAAACCACTGAGGTTTATAATGCAGTTTATTGCCTGCTGCCAGAGTTCTCCAGAGGGCTACGTTTTATGGTACATGGGTTAGTTAAAAAGCGAGAAGCTAAGTCAGGTTAGAATCTCTGTGTTTGTATTGCAAACTGTTGTTTCTCATCTTTTAGTTCTTATTAAGTCTTAAGAGAAAGCTTAAGCATATGGATGCCTAGAACAGCTCAGAAAGTGATACACTGTTCAGTTTTGGAGATGCACTTCTCAGAGGGGACAAATAGGCGTCCTTTGTTTTATCAGGACATTTATCACATTATTGTGTATAAATCGATACTGCTTGTTACACAGAAATACTAGATAATTAGATGTGTGCACATGGCAGGGCAGAGGGACAGAAGACTCTCTTCCTTGTTATTTAGTGTGCTTAACCCAAGTGAGTGTCTAGCACAGGGTTCTTGAATCTTTCTGTCGTTAATTCAACCTGCATTTAACAGACAGATGCAAAGCCCATGTCGCACAACTTGGACAGCCAGGGAGGAAGAGCATTAGCAGCAGTTGTCAGCTGGGATAGAAGCAGCTCCCTGCAGGGATCTCGCTGCTTCATAGCAGAACGAGGCAGGATTCAGCAGAGTCCTAGAGTAACCCAGCAAAATGGGCCTCACTGTTTCCTCTTCCGTCTCACCAAAATCCTGGAGTCCTCAGGACTGACTCCAGGCTTTGCTAACCATGGCTGTGAAGTTAGCTGTGAATTGTGTAAGCTAAATCGATCTACAGCAAGGGTACACGAGATCAAAATCAGCAGCCTTCAAGTCAAAGAGCCTGTCCATGGAATATCTTCTTTAACTATGCTCCACGATCCCTCTGTTCTGCCCTCAAGACTGCGTAAGACCTTTTTTCTATGCTTTAATAGGGACCATGCTTCCTTGTCTTTTTTCCATATAACATGTGTAGGTACTGGAAGGATTTCAGGTTAGGTAGGGGGATTTTTTGTTTCATGTTTTGCTAAGTGTTGACCCTGATTAAATGCTAATATATCCTAACCACCTAGAAGTTGCAAAATAATACCACGGAACTAGCATTTAGTAAATATTACTATAATGCTGTGACCTTGAGGAAAAAAAAAAATTCTAAAATATTCCAGTATAAATACTGGACCAGAACACCTACTGTTTTGTAAAGCTGTGCTTTCAAGCGGTATGAGTTGTATTCCATTTTTCTCTTCTCTTCTTCTCGCTTCTTCTGCACCTCTGGCAGCTGCTCATAGATCCTTAAGTGTAAACACAAAAAGTGAAAAATAGTGAGTTGGAAGGAAGGAACTTCTTGATATAAAAAAAACCCCATCCTCTGTTTTATCTTCACATTCTGTTACAGGCTACTGGCCAAACAGATCACAGAAACATTTATTTGGGGGTTTACTGGTGTCACAGAGGGAAAATGAGCAATACATAGCAGTCGTGATCCTGGAAATTCCCACAGCCCATAATGCCTTTCTCTTACAAGCAGCACCTCCTAAGAGCAATATTTATATCATTAAAGTGACCATATAGCTGAGGTGATTACCCAAAAAGGCAGAGCTTCAGTATCTTCAGTACAGAACAGCTCCATTGCTTTGAGGATAGGCTCATTCCGATTAACATGTTCATCTATCAATAGCAATATCTTTATCACAAGAATAATCTGATTTAAGCTATTTAGACATCTTTTCAGTATTTCAGTATTTTCAACATTCAACACTGTTGCCCTGTTTAGGTGAATGCTTTGTCTTTTCCAGTGCTGAACTTCTCCCACACCAGGGCCAAACAGCAAGGGATGCTTTGAACTGAACAGAAGGCGACTGGTGCTCAGTGCAGAGTCAGTGTGCTATTCTAGTCTGTTTTGCATGCCACCATCTAAAGCAGGGACCTGAGAGCTAGGACAGCAGTGTCTTGCTCACACTGCCTCACCCAAATCTTCCTTTAAGACCATAAAGCTTTACTAATTTCGTGACAGTTGTTGCTGAGAAACACGCAGCTTCAAAAACATTGTGGTTTACAGGAGGTGGAAATGACCAATGTTCAAAAATTTCAGTCCTGTAATATTTAAAGCAAGACAGATCTTACTGTAACTCCTTTCTTAACATGCTGATTTCATAATCAGCAAGTAGGAAAAAAAAACACCACTTGTTATAGATACAATACTACATTATACTCTTTCACAGACTTTCATTCTTACATCAGTATAACTTCTTTGCATAATTACTGTTGGTACACCAAATATTTTTAAACACATCTATGCCTTCAATTTGTATTATCTGAAATACGAGATAAGCTACAAGATACCTACAAGAAAGCTGGAGAGGGACTTTTTACAAGGGCAGGGAGTGACAGGACAAGGGGCAATGGCTTTAAACTGGAAAAGGGAAGATTTATATTAGATATGAGGAAGAAATTCTTCCCAGTGAGGGTGGTGAGGCAGTAGCAGAGGTTGCCCAGAGAAGCTGTGGCTGCCCCATCCCTGGAAGGGTTCAAGGCCAGGTTGGATGGGGCTTTGAGCGACCTGGTCTGGTGGGAGGTGTCCCTGCCCATGGCAGGGGGGGGGGAGCGGGTGGTTCCAACCCAAACCATTCTGTGATTCTATGATTCTATGAAAGTACTTCAGCACATCCCATTTTGAACATTGCAAATCAATACAGCTCACCAGCCAGGAGGGGCATCTTTGACAGTTCGCTTGGTACTAATACCAGCAGGAAAATAAGTAATACTTCAGACTGGCAAGAGAAGTGATGGAGGCAAATGTGTATTAGTTTGCACCCATTTACTATTTAGTCAGTACAAGTTAGGTGTCACTTGTACTTTTCAAACGAGAGAAGGATGAAAAGTTAGCTGGAAAACAAAGTAATAGAAAGCTGTACGATAACACATAACTAAGTAGGCAGAATCAAGAAAGCAAAGATCAAATCCAAGTCTCAATTAGTACTGAATTCTATCTCCTGTCTAATTCACCAGCATCAGCTAGGGAAAGCCATACACATTTGTAGCTTCTACAGTCCCCCACAAAATCGTGTTTACCAATCCGTCAGACTTCACACTGGAATTGATGAGTAAGCAAATACACATCCAACACCAAAAAAAAAGAAGGAAAAACAAAAAAAAAGCAACTGCATTCCTTCCAGTGCCCTACCTTCCTGTGTATCCCTATTTTCCTACTCTGTCTGCAGCTGCTTTTAGGAGGTCATCTTTTCTAAAAATCTCACTACCCACATTACCGCTACAGAAGAGAGGAAACAAATCACATTTAGATGCTTACTTTCCTCCTCTCATGTTTTGCTGGAAGGCAGCAGAGGGTGCTGGGTCTATGCATGTGTTTTATATGGGGGTAGGGATACCTCTAAGATTTGGGGTACTGCTTTACTACCATCTCACCGTTCTCTAAAGGCTTTCACCATTCTAGGGCTCCCCTCAAAGAAAGATCAAGATTTACCCTGCACAAATCATCCCTCCATAAAGTTGTTTAGAGCAAGAAGTGGGCAATACAGAATTGTAGGTAAATTCATTGAAAATTGTTTTCACTACCTCTAGCTAATTTGCCATGAGAAATTCCATTTATACCCTCACAGAGAAAAAGAAAAGGCTTTTGCACTCATTATAGGTGTGGATTTCAAAAGAATGGTACAGAATAAATTACTTCTCAGCTCCAACTGAGAGCTGGAGTATGACAGCAGCAAGAACAAAAAAAAGTCATCAAGTGTGACTGCCTGAATCAGTCTCCATAGAAATCCTGCTGACTTCAGTTATTATGAAATCAGAGTTTCTGAAAATATGTGAGTTTAGATACATTGATCTCACAGTCTAAGTGATCCAAACCTGAATCCTTCTACTTCAGCTAAAACATGTGGAGATGCATTCCTTGTGGAACTGCCATATTTACCACTTCTGCCACCTCTCTATTAAAGTCCTAAAAATACTTTTAAATGCCAAAGGCTGTTGAAATAAAACATTCTTTTTGAACTCTCCCATCACATATATCAAGGGGTTTATTTTATATATTGTGTATTCCAGTAGCTATTTTGTAGAATCACAGTGTAACTGAGGTTGGAAGGACCTCTGGAGGTCACCTAGTCCAACCTCCTGCCCAAAGCAGGGCTAACTTCAAGCCTAGATCAGCTTGCTCAGGCCTCGTCCTGTCAACTCGGGACTATTTCCAAGGACGCAGGCTCTACCACCTCTGTGGGGTCCTGGTCCAGCGCTGCACCACCTCCTCATGAAAAACTGATTTCCTTGTCTCCACTTAGAACTTCTCCCATCCCCACTGTTGCTTGTCCTGTCACCCTGAACCTCCAAGAAGATTCTTCCTCTGCCTCCTCTAAATTCTCCTTCTGGCAGGGAGGCACCACTGCCAGATCCTTCTGGCAGGGAGGCACCACTGCCAGATCCCCACCTTCAGCCTCCTTCTCCTCAAGCCGGACTAGCCCAGCCTCCACAGCTTCTCCTCATGCCCCATGTGCTTCAGTCCTCTGACCATCTTGATGGCCTCCACCGGACTCCAGCCACTTTGCTGACATCTCTCTTGCAGTGGCAGCCCAGAACAGGAGAGAGGATCCAGTTGTGGTCCCATGAGTGCCAAGCAGAGGGACTATCCACTTCCCAACACCTGCACGAAATGCAGCGTGTAGCTGGCCTTCATCACTGCAAGAGCATACTGCAAGGAGAGACTTGGTATTTGTCATTGTCGAACTTCATGAGATTCCTCTTGGCCCTTGCCATCAGCCTGTCGAGATCTCAAGAAACTGCAGACCTACTCTCTAGCATACTGACTGGTCCTCCCAGTTCATTGTCACCTGCAAATCCGTTGAGGTGTGCTTCATCCCATCGCTACTACCGATGAAGATGCTGCAAAACAGTCCTGGCCCACAGCATTGTCCCTTTCACACAGCACAGACCCTTCCCTTCATGTAGCATGTACACTCCAAGACTTCAGTGCAACAAAGCACTTGTATATATGCTGAAATCCCAATTATTTTAAAATATCCCTTGCCTCAAGGTACGCTCTTGACCTTCGTTTTGTTTTGACTCTAAAGAACTTGCAGTATCATTGTATTTTTATGCAACTTTACAAGTCATCAGAGATGACTTCATGAATTTCTAATTTAGTTTTAAGTACTTAAGCTTTCTCAACTGGTACTCTTCCAAACCACCTCCTCTTGACCCCGCTACCGCTTCAGAATCTAGCTGCAATAAACTCTGTTTTTTATTATACCTTCACATACTCTCTCTGTAGCACAGGTATTCCAAATGTTTAAAACATTGTTAGTGTGCTCTGCATTTCATAAATGAATTACCTGAGTCAAAAATAAGGCAAAAACCTATCATACGGTGGTTTTCTTCTAGGGCAAAAGCCTCTGTATTCCTTTGTGGGTAATTATTTCTTACATAATGCTACTTTCATTTGGTGAAATGACGCCTCACCTCCTGCACCAATTACCTGGTTTGTTAATGTTTAAAACTACACAGATGCTCTAATGGCCCACACCCTGCATTTCCTCTCCTTTAGGGATCCAATACTAGCACAGTTTGCTGTAGTGCTTGGATGGTAGATACTGCAGCAGAATACTCACGTTTAGTTACAGAAATTATTTTTCCAAAATCATTTTCTTTCTTGGATTTTCTAAATAGGTGGTTTCTCCTTTTGATAAAGTGCCTACATCTTGCACTGGAAAAGCTGAGTTATCCCCAACATCCAATTCTTTGACTGCAGATACGATTCATCCATCTTTCCTACCCAGGTCACTTATCTACCTGAAACACTTACCGTTTAGATCTTTGAACCATTTCACTCTTTGGAATTGTTCTTCTCTTTTCTCTAGTCAGAAAACCTAAATGGAAAATTTTGAGATAAGAGAACGGTGAACAAGCCTACTTCTCACAAAGAATACTACTGCAACAACATGACTCCTTTATAAGTTATAGATTCTTAGAGACGATAATGTTAAGTAATTGTGATACTTTTATTAAAAATACACACACCCTTAAGTATAATGTGGAAATTCATTAATTCCTATAGAAGGTATAAAGCAGAACCATGAAGGTACCTGTGTCGGGCAGGATGTGATTTGCATTCCTGTAGCCCCTTCTTTTCTCCGGAGGATTAAATAGTTGTTCTCGTTCGGACTGCAGTATGCTCTGTATCCTCCTTTCCTCCATTACAAGCTTCAGATGCTTCATACGCTCTCCAGAGCGGGAGATGAAATCAGGGCGATGCGCTGCAAGAGCCTCCTATGATGGGATGACACAAAACAAAGCCTAAAGTGGCCAGACTGTCTCCCTACAGCTGGAAGGCAATAATCAAAATATCTAACACCATCACCAAAGCATGGAAAAAAATCCCATCATAGTAGTATTCAGTGTAGCATACAAAATCTTGTATCCTTAACGCTGGCTAAATCCTCAGAGACTTTGTTTAACAAACTGTTTGTCAATAACCAGAAAATTAACTGGCCAGAAATGAAAAAAATGGTAAAATAATTAGCAAAAGAGACATAAACTTCTTCTCAAAAAAAGCATAGCAAAGAATCAATAAATTTGAACCCATAGGATAGAAGATTCTGTAAGTTATTACAATCTCCCTTGTCATAAATCAGCGGGCATGTCAACATTAGCAATTTATTTTGGATCAGAAGTGGAATTTTGAAAGTGATCTCCTGCCATCTCCGTTTGCCACACTTCCATTTCCATCACAGGGCAGTCTCTGAGCACATGAACAGATGCAACTGAACTTAAAGAAGGTTCAGAAATGCACCTTAGTTAGCACTTCCTAATTTACATTTCACTTGCTATGAACGATCTCTTTCATATTTCTGTACACTACATCTCTATTTCTCCACAGATATTTAGAGTGATCACACCTGGTCTGAAGTGTACACTGTATATGCATGTGTACAGATGTACACACACATACACTGTTTGCACTGTATGAATTAAAGCCCATTTCAATCACATACTATGTACATTACACAGTACTATTTCTGCATGAAAGCAAGTATGACTTGACATCGTCAGCTACATTCCCTCTAGTTCCTGAAGCCATATGATTTAAGCCCCAAAATATTACATCAATTCAAATAGATTAGCATGTTGTAGAAAGCCAGATTATCATAAGCAAAAAGGACTGATGAATTTGTTGGTTTTCCAATGGTTATAAATTATTACAAAGGTGATTATAAAGGTGATTATAAAGGTGCAATAATAAAAGGAACAAAAAGTGTTGCCGTAAGATTCAGCATAACTCCGAAATCCTACTGCAATCTCAGCAGCCTTATAGTGCAGCATGCCTTTACCTGTAGCGTAAGCTTCACAAACGGCTGCAAGGACCTCGTCTCAGCACTTCTTTCTGGAACTGCTCGCTGAATGATGTTGCTGTGCTGTTGCTCTTGCCAGGTCTTCTCTCGGAGAGGCTCTCTCCAAGGCTTTGTGCTCGTCAATGGTTCCATCCAAGATGGACCAGGACCAGAAAAGAAACTGGAATGGTTTTCTTTCCTAGATTCAGATTTCAAGTCTTCTGCTTGGACAAACCATGAAATCCCTGTTAAAAGACCACAGAAGAGAATAAAGACTTGCAGACAACACGTGTGTCTATTTTCCATCCTCATCTATAGTCCTTTATGCCTGTGCCGGTTTTGGCTGGGATAGAATTAATTTTCTTCACAGTAGCTGGTATGGGGCCAAGTTTTGGGTTTGTGCTGAAAACAGTGTTGACAACATGGGGATTAGTTATTGCTGAGCAGGGCTTGCACAGAGTCAAGGTCTTCTCTCTTCTCACACCACTCCATCAGTGAGGAGGCTCGGGGGGCACAAGGAGTTGCGAGGGGACATAGCCGTGACCAAAGGAATATTCCATACCAGATGACGTCATGCTCGGCAATAAAAAGCTGGAGGAAGAAGGAGGAAGGGGGAGACATTTGGAGCGATGGCGTTTGTCTTCCCTAGTCACTGTTATGTGCGATGGAGCTCTGCTGTCCTGGAGATGGCTGAACACCTGTCTGTTCATGGGAAGTGGGAAATGAATTCCTTCTTTTGCTTTGCTTGCGTGCACAGCTTTTGCTTTCCCTATTAAACCATTTTTATCCCAACCCATGAGTCCTCTCACTTTTCTGATTCTCTCCCCCATCCCACTGAGGAGGGAGTGAGCATGCAGCTGGGTGGTGCTTCGTTGCCGGCTGGGGTTAAACCTCAACAATGTCTAAGGTCTTAGCTAAATCCAGTCAGTGGCCTAACACTGCAATAAGTACTCACTTCAGTTTAATAATAGTGGGGCTCTGTAGCAGACACCTTTGGCAGTTTCAAAATAATTCCTTTGCCAAGTGTCTGAAAACCGGCAAGTCTTTATCAAACAATACTTTTGAAAAGGCACAAAATGGCTTAGTTTGCAAGTTTCTCTCAATGGAAATAATCGTTATTTATCAGCAATTACACATTTTTAAGGATCCTTTCTGCTGTCCTAAGCCCTGTGGCTTTTTATAGATGTTTTTGAAGATCAAATGCTATACATCTTCCACATGTTAAATATGTATACAAGAATTAGATTACTCACAGTTTACATACATAATGGGATTTGAATACATCAGCTAGTACTCTGAGCAGATATTCTAAATTTTCTAAATTAAACCAGTATGAGAGAGAATGATTTGTCCCTACAACAACAACAATGATGACTAAGGAAAATATTTTTAAACATTTAATCATGACATTGTGAAGACTGACAGGAAACTAAAAAAAAAAGGTCAAGAAGCTACACCATGAGCCCAAAAATGCAACTCTAGCTAAAAGAGGGAAACATGTCTAGTTCTTCTGATACTACAATCTTCCCTCAAGTACTCCTGAAAAAACACTTGTTCTATGAAGCCTCAGTACATGAAACAGTAAGAACAACTTACAGTGACCAGTCACTCAGAGCTTAACAGAACCTTTTATACCTTGAAAATCAAAATTAAGTATCTACATGATTCCAGTCTCATTCATCTTTCCTTGACTTATTCACTGCTTCCTATTTACTACCTTTACTGGCTACGTCGCATCTAACAATTTGATTGAAAATGCCATCATAATAAAGCACTAGACAGTTCACTTGACATAGTGTTTTTGTCTGAAATTCATTGATTAAAAATAGAGTAGGAACTGACTATGCTAGTGAGAGACTACTCTGTGTCCTAGCTAATCCTCCTCACATATTTTGCTGGTTGCTGTCAAGATGTACAGTTTTTCTGGTCTGCAGAGAAAGTGTATTTTGGACTGACCTTGTGGTGAATGCAGCCTGCTCCTTTTCGTCCTTTTCTCCATGAAAAAATTGCCTGGCTGTCCATTCTGCTTACCCTTGTTTTTTGCTGCCTGATGATCTGTGACCAGACCATCTGACTCTCCAAAATTATTATCAACGCAATGCCAGGGTTCCTGTGGCCGTTGATTTGGCTGGCTAGATCTTGGGGTAGGAAAAGTCACACCAACATCTCGAGTGTTTTTCTTAGTTGCACTGTTCACAATCTCGAAGTCTCCTGTAGTTGAAAAGGAAGCAGCAACATCTTATTTCAGACCAGCTGAAGTACTTCAACATCAGCACATGTAACATGCATAGTTCAGGGGACGACCCTCAATTTTTACTTTGAAGTTGAAGGATCACTTTCTTTACCCCACCTTCAAAAGGCAAAATCTTTTCTATTAGCCACTTTCAATTTAAGGAGAGTTTACAGTGACTCAGGATTGTTACTATACAATAATCTGAGTAAAACTGAAGTGGTGTAAACCAAGTACCCCAAGCAAATCAAATATACATATATATAGGGGTTGGGAATTAAACTTGAACCAACTATGCCCCTGGCTGGGGATCTGAGCTGACTCTTGGAAGATTCAACTTCAAATCTGCTGCTGAAAGACCCAATGGCAGATCAACAAACAGCTTTACATTTTAGACAACGGAACTGCAGGTTTTTCTGGACCTGTTAGTTTACCCAGTGCGTCCCACTCAAAACTACGTTTTAGCTAAAGAAGGTTAGTTTGCCCACAGCACTACAAATACTTAACAGAAACAACACCACAAATATTTAACAGAACCATATAAAGTGGAAGGTGTCAACTAACATTCAAAAAGTCATAAAGGGATCTTAAAAAAAGCCAGGAAAATACTTTTCTGATGCAATCCATTTGCACATAAAAAAAAAGCAGTAATAAATAATTGATATGTCTGATGAATAAAACAAAGCCATTATTCAATCTGATGATGGGAAGTTAGCATCTAAACGAAAGCAATGAAGAAACTGGTAATTGCCACCAGAAAAATCCAAATGCAGAACTGCACCAGTCCACGATTACTTTATGTTTTAAAAAGAATGCAACATCCAAAATATTACCAAGATGAATATGAGACACAGCAGTTGACTTCTGAAATAGCATACATCTACAAAATACATTCTGTGAGTAACAGATGTCTTGTGGAGAAAAGAGTATATAAAAAAATACTGTTACTCCACCTTTGCTATTGAAATGGATCAGAGGTTTAGGTTAATAAACTTATAAGTAAGTGAGAAAACTGGCTACTAAAGCAGACCAAGAAAGGAAGTGAAATGGCTCTTTTTAATTAGAACATAACGTCTTTCTCTAAAAGCACTTGAAGTGAATTTGAAGACTGCTGCTTGTACATACCCACCATCAGGAACATGCAACAGACTTTGGAGGACGGTTTCCAAAGAGATGAAAGGCAGAGGCAAATACAGAAAAGACAAGTCTGGAATTTAACAACTTACCTGCTTGGATACCTTTGTTTAGCATCCGTGTGTGTCGCTTGTTACTAAGAGCAGAGCTTGGCCCCCAAGAACTACTGCTTGTAGAAACTGAATCCGATGAAAGGGAGATTGCATTCTAGGGAAAAAAAAAAAAAAAAAAAAGCGCAAGAGAACAGAATTTCCTGAAATACTAACCGAAACGAACAGAAAGCAGGTTTTAAACAGCAAAAAAGTTATAGTCATCACTCTCTACTTGTTGTACCTTGATTCTATTGTTATTCAGATGTTTATCACAGGCTGATCAGTGTCTCTTATCGCTATGCCACACAACAGCCAGCCTTGACTTTATCCTCATGCACCAATGCACTTTCAGCATCCCATTATAGTAGGAAAAATGCATTATTTCTGTAGGCAGATTCTGTACGGTGCCGAGCATCCTCCAACTCAGTTGTCCAAAGTTCATGGGACAGCGTGGCCTGTCAAGGTAGACTTACAAAAAAACCTCTGCTGTGGCAAGATCGTTTGTTGGCTGTACTTTCACGAGGGACTGCAAAGTGTGAAATATTTCTGCTTTGGAAAGAGGGAGAATAAACATCTAAACTGCATCCTATATTCCTACCCTCTCAAACCAAAAGCCTTTAAAGGTTGCTGGGTTTGCTGGAGGGGCAAATTGTCTTAGATTAACGTGTTGCTTTGTAAAGTCACAATGAACTCCAGTTCTGCACCATTGGCATGAAAGAGCCAAGCCCTTTCAAAACATGGGAAGTTCTCTCACCCTGCGATCCTCATTACACAAAGTTCTCCAGATGGAGAAAATTAAACTCAATAAAAACAAGAAAAAGAAGACACATGGTAAGAGCATGGCTTAGGCAAAATGCTAGTTTCACATCTTCCCCATTCACACAAACAGAAGTGCCAGCTGCAGAGATGTAAGCAGCACAACTTTGTTATAATAAATTAATTTAAATTTTATGACATGTTATAACATTACAGCCATTTAAAAAGGAATATACTCTGTAAGTGTAATGCATCTAGTCCACAAGCTTTTTGGTTATATGAAATACAGAGGTTAGTGCTTTCTTAACAGCAATTAACTGACAGTGCCTCCCCAGGCTTCAGATCCAACAGTGCCGCACAGACCAATCTCTGCAATTGCGCTGAATTTAATTTTTAATTATGAAACAGATTTTTTTTTTCCTTGTTCATAGCAATTAGTATCCTATTAGGAACTCATAACAGTAGCCACAATGGAAATGAACAGAGGCTTTTTTATTACCTTTTTATTGAATCTCTGCTATCACCACTTCAATGCTAAACATAATTTCATTTCAACATTAAAAGGAGGTAATTTTTACTCTCATGCACACTGGAAAGAACTGGTTTTTTTAGTTTCATGAAACTATTACAGCTGAGTAGAGTGCACTAGACAGATGTAGTAGATATGTATCTTCTTTCAGAGAACAGAAGCAAATTTGAATACGTGCTCAGCAAAAGGGAAGAGAATATAAAATACAGAAAAAAAAATCCAAGAGAACTCATTTACATGCACATGCATATCAGCCTGCAGAAATAAATATAAGCAGCCATTCAGTACTGAATATTGACATGCATATTCCTATTTGGACTAGAATATTCAGTGCAATGTTTCAAAGCCCTTCAGCAGTTGAATAGTGCAACCTTTAGCTTTGTACCTGCTACCAGATGGCAGCTTGAAGAATGCTTTAGAAATAACAGAAATTGGAATAGATAAAAGTCTTCTGGGATGGGTTCAGTATCTATAAGTAAAAAAAAAAGCTGTAACCAAGTTTTCTGGAAGCAGAGTTGACAATAGGCTGTCATTTAAAAAAAAGAGCTACAAAATGCAGCACTTGCCTGAAAGATGCGTACAGTAGTCTCTCTAGTAGGGCTCCTGCTGTAAATAAATATCTGCCTCTGAAGCACAGATATTTGCAACTAAAAAAAAAAATAAATCTTGATTTCTGTTCAGCCAATCACCAAAATCTGGATTTTAAATTAAGTTTGCCAAGCACAAATAGAGGCTGGGCAGAGAATGGATGGAGAGCAGTCCTGAGGAGGAGGACTCGGGAGTGATGGTTGACGAGAAGCTCACCATGACCCAGCCATGTGCAATAAAGCCAACCATACCCTGGGCTGCATCCAAAGCAGCGTGGCCGGCAGGTCAAGGGAGGGGATTCTGCCCCTCTGCTCCGCTCTGGTGAGACCCCCCTGCAGTACTGCCTTCAGCTCTGGGGTCCTCAGCACAAGAAGGACATGGACCTGTTGGAGAGAGTCCAGAGGAGGGCACGGAGATGATCCGAGGGCTGGAGCACCTCTGCTGTGAGGACGGGCTGAGAGTTGGGGCTGTTCAGCCTGGAGAAGAGAAGGCTCCAGGCAGACCTTAGAGCAGCCTTCAGTACCTAAAGGGGCTACAAGAAAGCTGGGGAGGGACTTTTTACAAGGGCACAGAGTGATGGGACAAGGGGCAATGGCTTGGAACTGGAAGAGGGCAGATTTAGATGAGATATCAGGAAGAATTCTTCCCAGCGAGGACGGTGAGGTACTGCACCAGATTGCCCAGAGAAGCTGTGGCTGCCCCATCCCTGGAAGGGTTCAAGGCCAGGTTGGATGGGGCTGTGAGCAACCTGGTCTGGTGGGAGGTGTCCCTGTCCATGGCAGGGGGGGTGGAATGAGATGGGCTTTAATGTCCCTTCCAACCAAACCATTCTATGATTCTATGATTTTGCCATCAATTCTCTCTTGCTCTTTATTTGAGGTGGGTCATGTGTCTCTTTAGATGTATTTTTAAAAAGAACACGACATCAGCAGATAAAAGATACTACTTTCTAAAGCCATATGGGTTCAGTGCAACACTAAGCACCGGGAACAGTGAGCCTTCATTCTCATATAAGTATTACTGCAATCAGTGATCTCGCAAGTGATTTTAACAGGCAAAAGACTAGATGCTGGTTTTAACGTTCAAACAGACACTGAAAGATTAGTCTTATGAATGGAATATGGAATAAAATCATCTCCTAAATACTACAACCATGCAAGAAATGTTGGATCCTAATTTCACTGTTAGATGGTCAGTGTTCCAATTAATGGTCCTAATGTTGCAAAGTTTATTTTACCTTTAAATAAATATTAGAAATAAAAATATTAATAAAAATATCTTGAAAAAGACTGCTTCTCCCCCAGACATGCATTCATTAGCTTACTTGACGCACAGACTGAGTTTGAGTTGTTTCTATAAAAAAAAAACCCAACTCATTTCAATGAAATCTATTAGTAATGATGACAATACCACTTTTTTCTGGTAATATGAAAAAAATAAAGAAATATTTCTCACTTGTTCCTGTACTTTTCAGCATTAATGTATATTACAGAACACCAAAACTCTGTAATTGCTTCCTATAATCACCAAATTCATGCCAAGACCCCCTTTCAGGAAATTAATTTTCACTTCTCCTCCCAAGGGCAAATGGCCAAATTCAACTGAAGTAATCAGAAAGATTTTCTCCACTTCAGAACAACTTTAGTCCAGACTTTTCACCTAGAATCCTTAGGGCCAAGACTTGGTCTTTTAACACGTCTAAATTGCCAAATACAGAAATTGAAGAAGCTTACAACCAAAACTCGGCAAGACAAAATAATTCCAACATTTAAAACAGACAAACAGCAAGAAAATTCAAATAATAATTCTAGTTTTTACGAAATGGTATTTATCGTTGCCCAGAGATATTCAGGTAGCAATATGCAGTCAAAATCTACCACTTCAACTTACCACTGTCAATCTTACCACTACCGCTGTCTTCAGGATTGCTAAAGCACAGAACCTACAGGTAACTATGAGTCAGATACAGCAGGATCTTGCTCCCCAAGACAAAAAAAAAGGAAGGTAAAAAAGACAAATAAGAACAAAGGGAAAGAAAGCACAACTGATGTTTTAAGATATCTTGATCTCGTCCTTATTCCTGGAAAGGCAGAGAGACTCGTTTGAGCAACTTAGATCAAAGACAGAAGCCTACCAGATAAACAATGTTCTCTGGGAAATTTTAAATGATTCTCCGAACAACAAACTCTACTACTGTACAGCAGTTTTAAGAGTTCCTGTAAAGATTAGTTAAAATTATCTTTTGGTCTAACTGACCACATACCTGGATCTCTTTCCTTTTCCTGTGTCTCTCAGAAGTAACCTTTGGATATTCCACGCCCACTGCTTTGCCACTTCCCTTGTCCCACTTTTCAGAGCGACTTTTCTGGCGGTCGATGGTGCAATAAAGCTGAGAGAGTCTTGGTGACACCTGCACTCTTTCATGACCAAAAGCTCTGATCAGCCTGGCAGTATCAATGGTGGAAGCAGAACTGCTCACCTCAGTCCAGGTAGCAGTTTCTGTCTCTGTTTGGGTCACCGTATCTGATTCCGACGTCGTGGAACTGATCGTGGTGGAACTGACCGTGGAGCCACGATCTCTACTAAGTCTTGCCTCTGAGGAAGTGTCACTAGGAGTTTTAAAGTACTGCTGGTGTTCCCAAATTTTATTCATGTAGGAGATAATGTTCTCTCCTGACCTATTTTTCCCAAGCTCAACAAAGCTATTTTTATCATGGGTGATACGTGGTCTTTCTTCAACATGTGTTGCATTAGGCTCTGAGGTACTTTGAGACATGCGCTTTTCTGGCAGTCTTATTTTCTTCTGCTCTCTTTCCTTAATTTTCTTTTCAGAAATATTCTCTTCAGAGTTTGTTGGTATTAGTGTATACTTAACGGGATTCTGAAGGACCCTGGCCAATTGATCAAGGCGTTCAACAAGGGACAGCTCACTGTTACGCCTAAAATCATGGTGCTGGTATCTCTCCTGGCTCTCCAAAAACTTCATCCAGAGTTCATGTAATCTACCACTGGAGTGGGTTCTCTGTCTTGGTGGTAAGTCTTTCTCCACAGTCTCATTGAGGCGAATTGTTTGTCTACATGGCAAAGGATAACTTCTAGCTGCCTTGTGTTCTGCTTCTCTTCTGCTGTGTTGAAGTAGCCCCTTCCGTGACGTTTCATTCCCCAAAGACATGCCAACATTTAGATCCTCATTCTTGCTGTGATCTGCTTCTGCAGTGAGTGGAAAGAACTCATATTCACCATCTTTTTTATGGGGAACAGAGTAAACACGTTGATGACGATGTGCTTTTTTCCAATTCTGCAAGACAGCCCTTGAGGAAGGTCTACCGTGTCCAGTATCAGAACTGTCTTCTGACAGCTCACTGTCAAATAGGAAGTAGCTCTCACACGTGGACACTGGATGATGAAGGTAGAACGGTGTAGATTTGAAGACCGAATGAGTGGTTTTCACAGACTTCGAGTGATTTGTTTGTTCTAGAAGAGAAGAAAACACTTCGAATTTTTATTTCTTTACAGGGAAGCAAGCAGCCAACAGCAAATCTTAAACAGGATGGTTTTCATTCTAACACTTGCCAATCCCTTCAAAGGATTAAAAGCAGGAGTCATTGTACCCATTCCTGAAATGTAACAAATGTAGAAATGAGGTTTCAGCACTATTAAAAGTACGTAAATAATATTTTCTATCATTTGCAATACAGAATCCAAGAGAATATTATACCTAACTGAAGCTGAAGAAGGAATGTAGTTACACCACAGGTAATTACCCTGACCAAAATTTGGACTGAATCTTTATTTATATTTATGGAAACTCATGACAGGCAGCTGCAACTTACTTTGCCTCTTTTCAGACAAATGCCCAGGGAGTACAAATGTCCCCTAAGGCTATGCCTGAACATTATCTCTTAACTAACTCAGAACAGCACTATATATAAAGACAACCAACACCACTTCCTCTACAGCTCCTAGAACCATCTCTGATGGCATACCAAGATCTAGCCCTGCTTTGCTTTCAAGATCAGATGACACATTTTACTTCAAAGCAGCAGTGAAATCCCCCCAGAATATGCTACTATCTGAAATTACAAAGGACTATATGCAGAAATCCAATTATAAACTCATTTGTAATAGGCATACATTAAGTATGCATGCAGCATGGGCTAGCAGGAATATACTCCAAAATAATTTTAAAGTGGTTTGTAACATACTGTTAAAAAAAATATTGAATTTTAAAAAGTAAAATTCTGTTTCATGTTATGTTCTTTGAATAATGGACTGAATTACGTAGTGAACCATGAAGGTAGAAAATAGGAATTATAGATGCTACTGCCAGAAGGATTTCCCAAGTCCCCATGCTTACTGCAAGATAATCCATGCCATTTTAGCCAAGTATGTCATTTAAAGACACCTTATAGAGTAGTAATAGCTTTAATACAAATAAAAGAGTTAATACAAAAAAGGAACAGTCCATTTAATAATGCTAACACCAGTGACCAGGTAATGGGGAGCTGTCAGCAAATACATATCAAGCTCCATTAATGGCAGGCATCACATGCAAACTAGTTTTTCTCTAGCTCTCCAACATTCCTCCTAAGCTTGTTTTTTTGTTTGTTTTTTTTTTGTTTGTTTTTTTTTTTTGTTTTAAACAGTCTTGTTTCTGTGACTGTGATTTACTGATGAAAACAGAACTGGAAACCAAGTCTTTGTTCCTTCATTTGAGCAAGTTTTGCCACTGATTCAGTAAAAGGGTGGCAAGTTCCACAACCAAGCCTCTCCCTACCCCAGGAGGAAAATACCTACCTACCTCATCATGAATCACAAGCTGCTTTTATAAAAACTCAATTCCACATGGGAAACCATGATGCAAGATAAGCTCAGGAAGGGTTACAATTGTGTGAATTCATATTGGTAGCACTGCCTCATAAACCTTACTTTTAGTTAGTCATTTGTTTTCCTTATATTTTATACATGTCTTCCCTTCCCAACACAGAGACACTTTGGTGTAATGTCAAGATCACGAATAGCATAACTAGACCCAGCCTCACTACCTCTGAAATTGGAAATCTCTCTCTTCCCATACAAGGTCAATGTTTATATACTCATGTAAGAGGATTCCTCCACATCCTCCTGACAAATGAGATCAGGCTTGGGAATACTATGCAGAATTTTTGCTATTTCTGTACTTTTAAAAAGTAACCAACAAAATGGAAGGAATGCAAACAGGCAAAAAATAAAAATAAGTTTATATAGAGAAACTTAAAAAAAGAAAAACCACATAACTTGCATAATTTTAAGCTCTAGACAAGCTCTGTGGGTAGAGGTAATCTTTTATTAGACCATCTAAAAATATAGTTGAAGAAGTCAGAGAAGATTTTAGACACGCAAGTCTCTTCAGAAAGC
The DNA here is from genome assembly GCF_000690535.1 of Cariama cristata. NCBI lineage: Eukaryota > Metazoa > Chordata > Aves > Cariamiformes > Cariamidae > Cariama > Cariama cristata. The sequence continues at coordinate 37,343 of NW_009626012.1, read as the reverse complement.
TTGCTTAAATTTCCAACTGTACCGGCTGTTTTAACAAAAGATTATTTCTACTTACAGTTCTTTTCTTGCCTGTGTCTTTAGACCATCACAGCTACAGAAAAATACTATTAGATGATTTTATATTAAGACTTTTGTTCCCCTTTCATTTTTATCCAGGCTGTTCTTTGAGACAGGTATCCACTGATCTCTGCTCCAACATGATATTTTGTTTGTTACTGCAGATTCTTGTTCGCAGAGCTTACTTCTGTACACGCTTTTTCTTCAGCTCTACCGCTGTGACCCAGCATTCTTCTTCCGAGTTACTCACAGTGAATGAAGAAAAGCATTTTTCTATCTTAGTCTACTTGTTTCCATATCCTTGCATTTTATAAATGCTCACAGAGAATTATTTCTTCCATTAGAAAAACTAGGTTAAGACAACACTGTCTTTATTGTTGCACTACTTCAGCTATTGGTCCTATGTACACTTACCAATAAAGTAAAATGAACATAAAATAATGAAGTTCAGTGTGTCTTATGCCAGCGTTTTAAATTACCTTCCGGAAATAAAAATTATCTTCTAGAAATAGCAAAATCTCTCCATTCTGAAGAGAAAAGCTTCAAAGAAATCCCCTTCTGAAGTGAAGAATTAAAATCCTCAGAAGGAATCCCCATCAATACATCAGCATAGCTCTGTGAGGTGACCTTATCCCTGGCACACTGAGCTGCCTGCTTAAAAAGGACAACAACAATCACACTGAGGTATTCCATAAAAATCTGTTTCATTAAATGTCTTCATTTAACAAGTTTACGTGATACTAAGAAAAATGGGTTCCCCAAAACCCCGCATATGTGACTGTCTAGAAGAGAGCAGGAACTCTCTAATTCAGAATCCATTATGCTGTTTGTATGTTTCGAGTCCCACCCCTCATTAACAACCACAATTATATTACCTCCTTGCAATTTGCTCACTCTTCGTTTAATATAGCACAGGCTGCAAAATACTGTACCATGCAATAAACAGTTTCCCTGAGGAATGAATAGCTGCATTTAGGAGAGATGGCAACCACTCAGCAATTTTCCATTTACAGTTACTTCTGTCCAAGACGAGATGCAATTCTCAAATACAACAAAAATCCTCATCCGTACTCAGACTCAAGGAAGTTTATGAGCCACTCAAAATCGCAGAATGAGGTTTTGTACAAAAAGAGTGTCTATCAGAACTAATTTTAGCTACTGTCATGAGATACAGTGTCAAAATCATTAGTTAGCTCCGCGTAATTTCATTTCGTCAGCATTCTCAACAAATAAAGCCTTAAAGTAGGCTACTATAGTAGTAAACCCTGACCTTCATCCCTCAGGAGTACCATCCAACAAGGTTAATGGAGGGGAGGAAGAAAGAGATATCAGTCAAATCATATTAAAATTCACTTAAATACCAACATTACAGAGATACTTTACATGACATCACAAGATATCAGTGTATTTGTGGGCAGGAACACAACCCCAACCCAATAAACAGAGTCATTCCACCTGCTTTTATTTACCAGGGAATTTCTGTCATTTTCTACACAGGCATCCTTTCTACACATAAAGAAGACTCTGCACTTCACAGACTTAAGGGTGCCTTAAAAACAAACAAAAAACAAACAAACAAACAAAAAAACCCCAACAAACCCACCCCAAACCCCACAAAAATCTTACAAGGCTCCAATAAACATTGGGGCCACTGGAATGCTAGCAAATATCAACATCCAAGTATTTGGGCATTCAGGGAGAAGTAGAAAGATGGGGAAGAGAAAACTGAGTCAAATTCAGCATCTTCAGGCAGACTCTCAGCAATATGATGAGACCAGAAATCATGGATCCTGAAACATAATTATTTTGCTCTACTTTCTTTCCTGTGTATGAAAACAGATGTAAAACTAAACACACGCTTTAATTACCTGAGGAAGCTTCCAGTGGTATCATTTGCTCCTCAGCCCAGGCTAGCTTGGGCTTGGCCCTCTTTCTGAAGGTTCCTTCTTTATGCTTGATAGCCATACCATCTGGAGGATTACCATCCTTTAAACCAAGCACATTTGCTGGAAGACTTGGACGAAGGGCATCATTTGACCCTGCAGAGAGAGCGCGCAATAATTATGAGTGAAAAGAGGAATCAGGACAAATAGATACAGAAATTTCACAACAAAGACAAGGTCTGAAAGAAAGTCTATTATCCAAGTATTAGTACCAGTGTATTCACCAATCAACAACCATGATCCCTCGTGAGCAGTTCTAGTGAGTCACACAGCAGCAGTAGGTATTGCGCCAGAATGTTTTCCGTGATCTTTGATGACAAGGTTCTTCCCTGAGATGTAGATAAATTTTACCTATTCTACTAATGAGCAGAGAACAATACAAGAAAACGAGCATTAGACAAGTCTGCTAGGTAGCAGACACAGGACTTGGAATGTCCAGACTCCCTTCTACTCACATTAAAATTCCAGGCATTTTCACTGACTGATGTAAATATCTATTTTCTGAGCTCATGACAGAAACGGGGAAAAACTGGGAAAATAGAGTAGGTCTGTATAACCTCTAAACAAGAATTCAAGACAATAGCAGCAGAGCTCTGTTACTATCATATCGCTGTCTCCTAACAATAGAAACCTAAAACGGCCCCTAACTGATTTATCATCCTTGTCAACATCACCTGGTTACATTCAGTAGACTTCCTCAACTCGATTTCCTTCAGGTACTACTCATGAGGTAAAAATCCTAGCTGCAGCAGGGAGTTCAAAAAACAAAATTTATTTTTTAATTCTGCTGTACATTTTCTAGAACCTTACACTGCCTTGAATTTTTATATCTAGCATCATGGTTTCCGCAAAACAACAGACTCGCATCACATTTGTTTCTGTCATTTTGACCATATTACAACAGACAGACTGGAAAAAGGTAATGAGCAGAGATGCATAAACAATTACAAGCACAATTTGTGGCTATAATGACTAACCTGTGCACTTACTGTCATTGTTGTATCAACCTACTCCCCTGGGGGCATGTCTGTCAGGAACAGGACATCTCTGTAATATTACTTTTGTCTGCGTATAACTCTGACTGAAAACAACCTGCAAATAAGACCTATAATGCTTAAGTGATGCGTTCTTTATATATAGGAGAGAAATGAAAAATAACAGCAGGCAAAGCAAAAGAAGTTGATGAATCACAGAGCATCCTTTCCTCAAGTAAATGAGGAGTGTTTTTTACTGGGAGATGGAAGGATGTGGCGAAGAAGTGAATATGTATTTTAAACCACAGTTACAAATTACATTGTTTATAGAAAGGCTTTCTACACTGGAATCGCCTAACATGGAAGAAAGAAATTCAGTACTGAGAAAGCTATTGTCTGAAATGCACGTTGTATTATGCAGATATTTCAGAATGCACACATACCAAATTAATTTAAAAAAGCAGGAGAATGTACACAAATAAGGGAACTAAAAAGAAGGAGAACTGGCAGAGATATGAAAGGGTCCAAACTGAATAGTAATTCCCAGAGGAAAGCAAAGAATCATCAAGCTGTAAAACACTGTGTGTTGTTTCTTTTCACTGACAGAACGGAGTACTAACATCCCTTTCATCAAAGAAACTGAAACTATAGCCTTCAGGCAGGACTCATACTTCTTTGTCTTATAAAGTGGTGTGAACATGAACAAAAGACATTTTTCTGTTAAAAATCAATGCACTTACTCAAAACTGGTAGGACAAAAGAAATCTGAGCTCAACTGAGACAATGCTGCATATGAATGAGACATATTTTGATCCATGAGCTACAGCCATCATTTTGCATTTGGAAGACCTAAGATAAAGAAGTACCTGAGTGAGAGCTCTCAACACTGGTGTCTGACCCAACTGGAGAAATCTTGGATCCTGCCTTTAGATAAGGAACGTAATACATCCCAGTACTTCCAGAAGGTTTATATGGCAGCAATAAGGGCTGATCTGTGGGGATGGAAGGCAAAGCAATTAACAGAAGTCAGGCTTTAATCCTTTAATGCAACTCAGATAAAAGCCACAGATCAGGACTCAAGCAGACTGCTGAAGATATTCACTGTTGTAAATGTGGATAAATATCCTATTCTTTAGGAAAACAAACTCCAGTTATTATTAAATCTAATTATTTAATACCCACCCAATGGTTAGAAGGTTGACTATTGCTTAGCTAGAAAAATATAGCGAACTTACCTATTCAATATTAAATTTATGACTAGGGTGACAAACATTAACTTTAAAAAAAAAAAGCCTCACCCACTTAGCTCCCAGTTGATCCATATTTAATGAAATAATTTTAAATGAGCATGGATATCTGTCTCTCAAGTCAATTAAAACAGTGTGCTGTCATGACAGAATTCCAGCAAATGTTTGGACCAGAACATTAGCAAAGAGAAGAGGTGATCAGATAGCTGAAATATTTTTTGCACTCTGATATAATGAAAGGATCTGCTCTCTCAACTATTTTAAACACCCTGAGAATAGAGATACAAAGCCTGGAGCCCAGGAAAAATAATGAAAACTACACAAGTCTACAAACATCAGTAGTATAAAAGACCACTGTGGGAAACCACTGTGCAACATCCACATTCCTCTGTCAACAGATTTTAAAAGCTCTGCACATTTTTCTGGTTTATTCTATTGATAATAGCAATGTGCATATTTTTCTCTTAGTTTTTGTACTACCTCGACTAAAGAGTAAATCAGTAATCAGATAGATAGACACCAAGCAGTGAACCAAATCAAATTATCTAGAAGTAAATGTCAGAAAATTTTCCTGAACCAGACTCATACACAACAAATTCAGTTCTAGATAAAACTGAACTGAATCACAACCGTATTGATACAACTCCTTACCCACAAGACTGCAAAACCCAAGTTTAAGGGTTGGGTTTTTTCCCCCCTATATGAGCAACTTCAAATATGAACATTATCTCAAGAATGTTACTTCCACAAAAAAGCTGGGTTTAGTTTTGTCTTTTAATACCTATAAATGTCTCGAACTTGAATAGATAAAAGTCTACTTATACATATAAGTCACTAATTTGCTCACCACTCTGCCTTGGGAAAGAGGAAATCTTGTTAAAAGGTGTATTTGTATTGTTGGGATGTTCATGTGCTTTCTGGAGAGATGACTGGTGGACAGCATCTTCACAGTCTTGTGAATTAACATAAATCTCTGCTGAAAAGGTAGTTTTTTTAGGACTTTCTGTTGTTATCTGAGTGGCAGCATCAGAAGTACTTTTCCCAGTTTTTGTAGGAACTACAGAGTTGAAGATATTCTTCAGACTACAACCCCCTGAAGCCAGAACAGTGACTTGTGGTCTCTCACTGCTTTGCAGAGGCAGCTCTTGCCCTGCTGCGCTTGTAACGGAGGAAAGCACCGGGCAGGGATCTGCTGAAGACACAGGCATTGGGAAAGGTGAAGACCTTTGAGCTGTTG
>NW_009626012.1:19791-31854 GCF_000690535.1 Cariama cristata | reverse complement strand
CAGCAGGTGATAATTTAGAAACAGTTTCTATTAAAATTTCTGGAGTTTTTGAAGATCCTGGTTGAGTATTAACTTCAGGTTTACCCCACGATCTCATCTCATTTTCAGCATTCACATCACTATGCAGCTCTGACTTATTACACTTTGGGGAAAGACTTATGTGGACACAAGACAGTGCTTTCTTAGTTGGTGATGAAGCAGATACAGACGTGCCGCATAAAATCCCATCTGTAGATGAATGATGAGACGTATTGATTTCCTCTCTCACAACCTCTTTCTGAATGAGAGGTACTTCATTGGAAGGACTTTCCTTCTCTTCTGCCAACAACTTAATAGGGCCCTTCAGTAAATCAGTTTGTGCAGCTGGACTTGCATCTTCTAAGTTCTCAAACAACTGGACGTGGCCGGGTGGGCTGCTTTTCTCCTGCTGGTAAGAGCTTATAGAACGAGGTTCATTAAATCTATTCATTTCTTGACTGAATCTTGTATCGCAGTCAAGCCCCACGAGTCTGGCACAATGCCTGCCCAATTCAGTTACATCTTGAGGTAGAACATCAGAATTTTTTGCACTAAGGGTCTGTCTTTTAACAGCATGGATGCTTACAGAATCTTGATCTGACAAAGAGTCTGTTTCTTGATAAGCTCCAACTCTGTTACTGTCAGCAAAGACATGACGAAACCTGTTTTTTTCAGCAGTATAAGCAATCTCATTAGACAGTGAGCCAGCAAGCGTTGAACTGGGAGGACAGGTCTTAGATCTTTCCCAGCGTTGTTTGTCACAGCTCTGTTCCTCAGCAGAGTCAACCTCCAAAGGCTTTATCCCATCAAGATCATCTCTAGTAAGGCTACTGCTGAGTGCCATGGAAGTCAATGGTGACTGCAAACGTTTCCGGGATGAAAAGGTGATAGAAGTAATTTGCTTAGCCATATCCTCAGAACACTTCTCCATAGACAGCTTCTTTTGAGCTGGTAAGTGGACTTCTGTTTGTGTATTGGAAGCAGCTGCAGATCTCATTGCACATTCCTTCTGCAATGGTGAATGACGTTCAATAACGGCATCAGAATGACTAGTTGCAACTATTTGACGCTGGTTGGAAACAGGTGTTTGAATGGTACTCAAAGATTTAAACGGAATATCCTTCATCAGGCAACGATCGGAAGGATCAGCTCTATATGATGGCACAGCTTGTCGAAAGCTTGACTCTAAAAGCTCCTTAGTCCCGATGGCTTGTGTGTGTTTGTCAGCTTGAAATCTTTTGTCACTTGGAGCTTTGAAATGCTCTGTGTCCTGTTCCTGATTATGGCTGTACTTGGAAGCAGCTTCCAAATCACAGACCCATGGATCCTGAAAAACACAGAAGAATTCACAGAGGTTATGTGGATAACTTCCCGCCCTCACCAAAATCTGGATTGCAGAATTCAAAGAAAGACTAGTGCGGCCAATAACCAAGAACCTGTCACCATGAATGAGCACATGCTTTCTGTGGAACTAATCTGTTAATGGAACTAATTAAAAATTTGTCTCATTTTAAGTGTCAGCTAATTAGCCAACATGGTTTTGATGCTATAACAAACAGCAGCAGTGACATCTATAACAGAACCCTTTAGTTTTGTGAACTATAAAGTTGCAACTCTGTTAAACAGGCTAAGTTGCAAATACCTCTTCAACATCACACCACTCACTGAAAAACAAGAATTAAACTTTCTTCCTTTCCGTCAGTCGGCCTCACACACAGCTGGATATTTGTCATAAACCCAGTTCATCACATACTAGGAATAACGACTATCTTTTGAATGAATATCCACTATCTAAATTCACTATCTAAGTTCAAAGGGATTTAGACACACACACATTGCTAAATCTTTGTGATTTCAGTGATAATTTTAATTAGAAAGATAGCCAATTAACCACACAAAATCACAGAAACACTTGGGTTGGAAGAGACCTCTGGAAGTCTCTAGGTCTGACCTCTTGCTCAAAGTAGGGCTAAATTCAACAACGGAACAGGTTGCTCAGGGCCTTGTCCCATCAAGTTTTGAAAACCTCGAAGGACTGAGATCTTGGATACAACTTCACTACTTGTGATCCATAAATTACAGATGAAAGGCATCCCTTCGTAGCTCCATGGAAAAACAAAACAATGCAGAAACCCATGTTTACTTCCAGTTATATGTACTCAAACCTTGACTGAGTATGTAATGTTAAGTTCTGGCAACCTCCAAGAAACTGGGTAGCAGACACACACTAAAACTCTTCTGGTTTGGACCAGAGTCCAAACAAATTCCACGTTATAAAAGCACTACGTTACGTGACGTTTTAGGGTTACGGGGATACTTCTGCATCTGACATTTTGCTATGCCATAATTATCACTATACGAAACAGAACTTGATATTTCCTTTGCACTTGAGTTGTTTTGACTCCAGCGTTTATGAAGTGGAACTAAAATTAAGGGAACTCAGTTACATGCAAACAAGTGGGAAGAAAAGAAAGCTGTTTGTTACAAAGTATGAGAAAATATTTAATTAGAAAAGCTTTAATTTTCCATAACTGGTATTTCTCTTTTTCCCCTAAAACGAGTATGCCAATTTCCCTCTCAGACAAGAGCTGTAATAAACCTTTTTATTTCTATGGTCACAGCCCACTGCTGACAATAATTAAAAAAATGACTGAAAATAATCAGAGCTTTGATCTACTCTTTAAGGTAAATGATAACTTGTAAAAACTTTCCAATTCTCAGGTGCAGATCATTTTCATTCTCTCATCAAAACAGATATGTTTGCCACAAATACTGATTTTTTGTTTAGAACACTGGTGGCAATGCTGCAAAAAAGAGAAGGTATATCTAGCAACAGATAAGACACTAAAGCCACCAAAACCAAGGAAGTTCACTGTCAGTTGTTTTTGCTCATAAAATCTTTTTTAAAATAAGTTACATTTACACCTTTGTCTGATCATGCAAATTGTCCAACATCTGTATCGCCCCTCAGTATCAGAGCCACTATATTTAGGTCTCTGCTATTTGACTACACGTATTCAGGCATCTTTGGCATGTATTTTGTCCTAAATTACCTGCCTGTGGTCATTTAGGAAACTGAAACTAATAATTTACATTAGTACTAACTTCTGTCCTGGTTTCTTTGCCTGATTTTACTAACCATTCCCACTTTCAGTCCTCATTGCTTCATCTTCTCCTGTACCTCAAGTCCCATTTCACCATCGAAAAGAAAAGTCCTAACAGCAACAATCAACAGCAATTTATCATACCAGGCAAAGAAAATTAAAGCAATACATACTATAGCTCCTCAGCAGAATCAGATTTAAAAAAAAAAAATCCACACTCTACTCTCTAGGCATACTCATCAGATGGTGTTGCCTTTCAGCTGCCTATTAATGAGGCAGATTACTGACACTGCAGAAAATTCCCAGGGCTACAGTGCCTGCTCGCTAAGGAACCTACACCTTCTTCTGGCATCTCAAAATGTAACCTCATTTCTCGACACACCTTTTGCAGACAAAGCACTAAATAAACCACACAGATAAAAGGTACGAAGGGTTCAGCAAAAGGCTACTTGGAAGCAAAGCAGAAATAAATGCATCTAAATGATCAATGAAGTTTGGATATTCCAAATTCTTCTTTCAACTCATTACAAACAGCAGATACAAACAAGGTGCATTCATTGTCTGCAGAGATTTACTGCGATCAACAAGACAAAGAAAACGTGATCCTCCCTCTCCGACTAGCTCCTCATCCTCATTTCCCTACTTTCTGCAACTCCCTGTGCATGTGGAGGGAATCAGGAGGTAGGGATGGAAAGGACCTTTCTTTCCAAGACTTTTCTCATTACAGTAGAAGCTCCCAAATGCCTGACAGTTGATCTTTGCAGCAACTTCCCTGACTGGTGAAGAGTAGTTTGGAAGAAAAGAAATGCAAATACCTCTAGATTAAAGATCACACTACAAACAAGTGAATAAAACATCACACTCCCAAGATGCATGCAGAAAACCTGTTACTCTAAGAGCACAAAGAGAAAGCCTTGCAAGTACAACTGGGAAAACTTTAAAGTTACCATTCACAGTACTTTATTACTGTCAGTGTTGAACAAAAAACTGCAAGAGATTTTGCCTTGAAGCAAATTAAGACAACTACTCACCTGATCTGTTAACACGGCACCTCCAACAAGGGGCAATAACAAAACAACCAAAACACTAACCTTTGGAAGTAGTTGTATCGATTCTAGAGAAATGAACATTTACCTACACACTGAGATTCCCCTCATTTAGATATGCACCAAGTAAAACAGGTATCATATAGTTAGTCCCATTCCTGACACAAAATACCACACCACACTTCACACAACATGCTAGAAAGCAGCTCCCTCTTACATCATTTCACCCCAATTCTTTTTGAGGGGTCAGTTTAGCATCAGAGGCAGTATCATGGTTAGGGAACACTGGAAGTGTACAAGACAAAAGACAAATTATTTCATCAGCATCCAAACCTTACATCCAACTCTTTAGAGCTCATGTTAGTGGATGTGAAACTATAGGCCACCAGCCTTCCTTAGAGAGAATTTCTTAAGTGTGGACATAATTTCATTCATTTATCAGTATTTGCACTTCCTTAATTTAAGTGTCATCAAAAATTACAATACTTCCATTGAGGTGCAGAGAGCAAATCTGAGATAAATGTACTGCCATGGAGACAGGCCAGATAAGCTTATTTTTAAAAAATAAAAAAAAATCTAGGCTATATTTCTTTTTCCTACTGATTAGAACAACTATGGAAATAGCAGAGTCTATTTCATTAATAAAGTGCAACACAGGTCCCTGGATGATTACATCCTCAGCAGCTAGTTGGAATTTGGAAATAAAAAAAGTCAGTCAAAAACATTTTTGGTTTAAATCACAAAGTATAAACAAGTATTCCACAACAGATTTTCCATCCTTTCTACTTCCTAGATGTCATTAGCAGTAAACTATTTCAGCAAGGTCTGGATTATTATTCAAAAGCAGTACTCTTCTGTGGCCTTATCTATTCTAAGCAAGTACACTAGTTGATTTGTCTTCCTGTATTTCCTATAGCCAAGAGGGACAAGAAGGGACTGTAGAACAACACAAGGACACAGAGCAGTCTTGTACCAGGGTACAGGGGTGCTCCTGAGACAATCTCTTCCCTAAACCATGTACCAGTTCAACGGTCTGAAGTAATACACAGTAACTCCTACTACTGAAAGCAAGCACAGAAGTTGCTATAAACTCCTCTTCCCAAGCCTTTCACATGTTTTATTGTGCTTGTTATGTGTCATCTTTCCAAAAACGATCTGTATGGCATATGATCCACAAGAGATAGCAGTGCAAATTTATAGCTACAACTCAGTGAACTTCCTGCAAAAGTGAGAAAGTACAAGGAGTGGAAAAATACAGCCTATAGTGGAAGAATACAGCATACTTAAGAGCATTTCCCCTTTGTAAGTGAAGAGGAAGCTATTTGGCATCCACAAAAATACAGGTGGTCTTCAATTTAGAAGGAAAATTCTTAGGTTTAATATTCTGAAACTGTACTTACATCTAACAGCATCTCAAAACCCCTCAATCTCAACTGGGGGACCAAAACAAATGTACTTGTACAAACGACACAAGAAGAAGGTTGAATTTGAAAGAGAATGCTCCTGGAACAGAAGACCACCTACAAGTCCTTGGCTTTTCCCCATTATTCTTGAAATTCTTGTTATCTGGAAAGACCCTAACAATTTCAGTGGAAGAACAGTGACAGGATTCTGGATTCCAATTTCTAGAGCCTAGGATTGACACATACGTTTTTCCTAAAAATCCCAACAAACATCATGTTGTTCATGGCTCTTCGCGACTGAAAAGCATCACCCATCCCAGGGTTCAACTCCTCAAGCCTATCAAAAGAGTAAGTATTCTACCACCAACTTACCTGCTCAGGCAAAAACCAGATCTCTACAGCCACACCAGCACGGCCACAGATGTGGAATTATTTATCAAACAGTAACTGATCTATAGGAATGCCTTGGCAACTCTCTGCCTCCCTTCATCACAAACAAGTTTACAGGACAGCGCCATCAGTTTACCCTAAGTTTCACAAGACCCATCTCTGGACAATCTGAAATGTCACATTTCTTAGGCTCCTTTACAAAGCATTTGCAGTTAATAAATCCGCAGCCTTTGTCTCCTTTTCCTTGTAAAGAAGCCCAATGCACCGCACCTTCTCTTTCCATGAACGGCCAATTAAGACCTTTAGGAAGAGTCAGTATGAAATTGAGCCAGTATGAAATTCAGGATGAAAACCTCTATGTTAAGAGTTCCATGTTTGCCATCTATTCCTAAGCATTTCTGCCAAGCTTTAGTGTTTATTAGAAAAGTGTAACAGTCTGAGTAGAATATTTCTCCCCTTGTGTAATGGAAGAGCTATAAAATCGACAGGAAGACTCCACAAATGAAGTGTACGGAAAACAGGTTCACTACACAAGGTTTGTGAATTTTACAGAAAAGAAAGTAAAGAAAATACAATTCTGAGTTACACTCAAGAGCATTGCTAGCTATCAGGGATACGTCTTCAAAACTAAATTTTCATACTGAAGATTCCCTTTTTGGGCCACTCTTCAGCTGAGCACTTGAGTACACGTTTGGAGCCCATCTCTGTGCATATGTCCCAGTCACCTCCTTAAACACTCTGCTCAGCTAGAACTTGAGAAATCATTATGATGCTTCTTTTTTAGAGCGTCTGTTAACACATCACCAGTGACAAACAGCTATCAAACAGATACTTGACTATCTCAAAAGATGGAACAATCTTTACAATTAAAAGATCACTGAGAAGAACTCTCCGAAGCTGTCCTGCTCCTTCGATACATTTTCTGTTTTTTATAGACAAGCTTCACACGCTTCCTGCGGGAAACAATAAAATATCACAGTGGTACATTATATTTCTTGAGTTGTCACCTATAAAAACGAGAGGCAGAGTCTAAACTTTCCAAAAAGAACAATCATCACAAGCCTGCATCAGAAGCACTAAATAAAGATGACAGTCTGATGAAAGAATCGCTTGCTTGAGTGCTAGGAACAGTTTATCTTTCTCAGTCTTTAAAGTTTAGTGGAAGGAAAAATATCTTTTTGTAATCTTTGTTCTGTTGTTTTTAAGTCAGCGCATGGCCAGCTTTGCTCTACAAATTCAACAGGTATTTTACAGAACGCTTTCCATTACAGTAGATTATTTTGTCAGCAACAAAACTGGCTGCATTTTTTTCAGTTAAATAGTTTCCAACAATCTGTATTTTTCAGTGACATATTGTTTTGCTCGGAGGGAAAAATACATTTATCTTGAGTATAACGAAAAAACCCAGCCACCTTCGTTCCATAAATTCAAAACCATTTTTCATCTCAAGTTAAAGCCACTGTAGAGCAAAAATACTTTCAAGATCAAAGCAGAAAGTGTTGTGGTTGACCTAAAGCAATTTCTTGGAATCTTGGTTTGCAAAACTGTGATTAATTTTTTCTTACTCTAAATTGGGATAAAACAATTCATAGCTGACACTGAATCACACAAAGGCGAAATACTTGGTTCCAGTCTGTAATAAATTAATGTTAGGGACAAAATTGTGATCTAACAAAATCCAGAAGTTGGGAAAAAAAAAAAAACAACACACGCTTCAAGGTCTCTGGTTTTTGATAAGTAGATTGGAGCAAAAATGTATTTGTGTTTTGTTTTTCTTTTTTAAGAATTGTCTAAATTTCTAAAAATAAAAAAAAATTGTTAAAATTTTTTTTTTTTTCTCCTGTCTCCCCAGTCAAAGATTACAAAGATTACTTATGTTTGGTCTGATAGTTTTTGGAAGCTGATGTCTCTATTACTAACACTGCTCATGCCCAAGAAACTATAAACACAAACATGGACTACTCTCAAAACACTACTTTTCATTCTTGCTGACACAAGGCTTTTAATTAAAAAAAAAAAAAAACAAACCAACCAAACCCTATTGCTTTTCTTGGGAGGCAGGCAGCCTACAGAAAAAAAAAAAAAAAGAAAAAAAAAAAGGAAGATATTGCTAAAGCTAACGGCATTTGTCTGAAACACCAGATTAAAGACAGATTATGACTGTATTGTCAAATGCAAATTTTCTACATTTTTCTCAGAAACTGCCCCAACGTTTAGCTCTGCCTAATTATCTCCTCCACCAACGCAGGGTTCTCTGTCCCACACACACGAATACATTGTCCATCCACTACTCATGTTATACAAAGCATCTCTGCATTTTTCCAGTCTGTTCTTTTAATCAAAATACTCTCTATGAATATTGCCCTATCTTGGGACACACGGACAGCCCCTAGAAATCCTGACATAATTATACTGGACACCAGATGACTGCTGAAAATGGATATTTAAAGTCAAACTGAAGGTAATATACTCCTGCTTAGACAAATTTCAATTCGGATATACTATATCTTAATACATGAACTAGAAATGTTCCAAAGGAGATATGCAAAAAATGACAACAATTCAATGTCCAGTTTTCACAGAAAAATAGAGCTGTAAGAGACTGAAAGCTCATCTAGTCTATATCCCTGCCCCAAATCAGTATTAACTACATTTAGATTATTCTTTACCAGTACATGCCCAAGCTTTTCTTAAAAACATACAGTGATTAACACGCCATAATCTTCCTCTCATCACCCTCACCGTTAAGGAGTTTCTTTTCTAATAAGACTCTTCCTCGCACTTGAAGCCCATTACCTTTGATACAGTCAACATAAAGGAGGAACAATTTACTCCCTTCTTCCCTGAAGCATCCTTTCAAAAATAAATATCACACTCCTTTGTAAATATGTCAGAACACAGAGGAAGTAACACAACAAATACTGCCAGGTCCTGCGGCTGGTCCGCAAACATAGGTAGGAACTGTCTAAGCCAAAAGAAGCATCTCCACTGAACAGAGCTCTCATTAGTTTGCATGCCCTTCTCCCTGTCTAGCCACCAATCTTCAAAAATATTGCAGGAATATAATTCACCATTTTAAGATCACAAGCAAGACAGCAGCACTTATCCCCCGCTTCAAAAATTTTTTCCGGAGCAGCTGGTTTGTCTGTTTTGTACCTTGGCTAGTGCAGATTTCTTGGCACTCAGAAGCAGCTCTGCCTTTATTTCCTCTATTCTTTGTTGGTCCTCTTCATTCAACTCTGACACAGGTTCCTGAGATCGGCTGGCCAGTTTTAGCTTCACCCATGCTACACACACAGAAGATAAAACAGAAAGCAGTTCCCTTTTCATTTTCTCACATCATGTATGATAACAGTTTCACAACTTAAAATAAAAAACTTTGCTGTGAATTTCTAGTTACCACGACCGAGGGAACAAAGACCACCATCAAATACCAGAGCTCATGGACTGACCAGGAATACAATTTAATATGGATCCTTTGAACATTTCTTTGGAAAGATGGATCCAGGACCCATTGCCTGGTTCTGTCATCTTTACAGTCTCAGACTCAGGTTGACACCCTTTCACATAATCCCTTCCTAAATTCTTAACTTAGCGCATGTTTAATAGCCATGTGGACAAAATACTTTCTCACACCAATGTTAGGCAAAAGAAAGTATTCAAACTGGAAAAGTCCAATTCTATCCCATTCTATCATACTACGTAAGATGACTAAAAAACAGTTATCATTTAAGCCCTGTCCCATTAAAGTTTACCATTAATAATATAATACAAACACCTTTAAAATCAGGTGAACAGACTCAGGTCCTCTTACATCAATACCCCTTCATTTCAAAGTCATTTCAAAGCAACCCCTTAAACATATACCTAAATCAAGATTTGCCATTCTCACATAACACTTGATAAAACACAATTGAGACATTTTATTACCTCGTGCTTTCCTCTCCTCTTCCTCTGTCCTCTTCAGAATTTGTGTTGAATGTATCACAGGTGATCCATTTCTCAGAAAGTTTTTGACACGGGCAGCTAGTGAATCTCCACTGCTACTGTCATCGCTCTCTTGCACGCCTCCTGCCTTGTTTCTGGCTACACTAGCTTTAGACAACATGCTCTGGAAGCCTCCTGCGACATCAGTGACACTGCCTAGAGGCTCCGAGGAGGAAGGATTCTTCAACTCTGAAGTTCTTTCAGTGTTGACTTCACTGCTTCCAGTGCTTTGTGCAAGACCCACAAAACCAGGCTGATTTCTGTCTGTAGTTACACTACTACAGCCTTCTGGCTCAGCCCTTCCTACAGATTTTCCTGTCCTAAACTCTTTGATCATTTCCTTCGTTACCTCTTCACTATTGCGCAAACTGACATCAAAAGAACCTTCCCATCTTAAATTGCATGTGTTGTAACTCAGAGGACTTATTTCTAACCCCTCTTCTTGCATGCTTCTTTGGGTCGTAGTCTCATCCCATGACAGTATCTTCTGAAACTGAGGGACGCTGCCTTTCACTAACCTGGACTCTTCAGGGTCACTTTCCTTTCTACTTAGGACTGGGGAACACTCCCCAGTTTCTCTAGAAGAGGCAGTGGAAAAGACAGGATTGCCCAACCTGCCAGTTATATCCTCTGCCAAAAGCTTATGTATTTCTTGCAAAGCACTAGATTCAATCAAAGAATCACTTTCTTGACCCTTACTGCTCTCCCTACCTACACGTGAAGTTTGTGATCCTGTGTCAACTTCCATTTCATTTTTAACTCCAGCCAAAGAACTGGCAGTCCATCTCTGCAGGCTGCTATTCACATCTTTTGAGTCATTTTTAGCTAGCAGATCCTGAACACTTTTTGCAACAACCATGGGACGGACTCTGTCAGAATGGCAGTCAGGTGAAACAGTCTGCAGCTGCTGGTTTGGTTCAGCTGGTTTGGAGACAGCTGAACTCTCTGCCGCCCATCGTGTGGAAAGCGGAGCAGTTATCTCCAGCTGGTGACATGACATACTGCACTGACTCACTGGTTCGTCTCCAAAAGATCTTGAGAAGCGGGGAGAGAGTTCACAGGGTGACAGAATATCAGAGCCAACTTCTGAATTCATTGGTATAGACATATTGAGAGTGGAAGTGCTGGAGTTTAAACATCTTTGTGTAATTTCAACTGCTGACAGCAATTTACCTACAAAGAAACAAAAGATTCATTAAGTTTGGGGCTCCAGAAAACAGCTGCATCAGCAAAGACTACTTTTTCTTGTACTAGAGGGCTTGCAAAGGGAGGGAAGAATTCAAATATTGGAAAACATTTAGGAAATTGTTTTTAGAATGAGACTTGAACAAAGACTTCCATGAGAATTGTCTACTGAAAGAAATCTCTTGGACCATTTTGGATAAACATCAAAGAAACTACAGAACTGGACTTAAATAACTTGCTTTTAAATAAATGTTTAGACTAGATTTTAAATAAATGTTCTTAGATAAATGACATAGTGGTGCTTGAATGTCCAAATGAACACTAGGATTATAAAAGTATCCCTGCAAGAAAGAGGAGGGCTGTGGGGCGGTATTTCCAAAATATCCTTTTGGAAGAAGGCAAAGGACACACTATAGATAAGCTTGTTTCCCACTACTGGTTAGAAAGGTCCAAAAGCAGACAAGATGCACTTTGAGCATCTGGATATATAACATCTAATTGCTTTTTTAAAAAAAAAAAAAGCCAAACTTAAGTGCAAATGCTGTTCTTAAATCCATGCTGGCATGTACACACAACAGTGAAGAGCCAGCTCTCACGTACGCCTGCCAACAGCTATTTTGTTTGTTTCAAATACAATTTTGTTTCATGGCCCAACCCTGATATTTTCAAGTACATTAAGTAGCCCAGAGTCCAGTTGAATAACATCTCTGTTGAGGAGAGATGTTATTATTACCAATTGCCAAGCTGTTTCCATTGCCAAGTCTCTCACAATGCTTAAAGAAGGAAAAAATAATAAAAAGATAAGAAGCAAGCCCAACAGGCATAAGAAGAGATGTATTTAATCACTTCTGGTCAGAAAAACAGGTCAGTGCAGGATCCTTGAAGTCACAGATATTCAAAGGGTTAGACAAGTACTTGTTGTGAAGAGCC